>NC_053493.1:355473832-355483832 GCF_905171775.1 Rana temporaria
GCGTCCGAGATCTTGGGTCTTCCGGCAGGACCCCAAACATACGTCAAAAAGCACCCAGAATTGTTGGTAACAAAGCGCTGGAGAGTTCTAAAGTGGCCAGCAATGAGTTCAGATCTAAATCCCATTGAACGCCTGTGGAGAGATCTTAAAATTGCTGTTGGGAAAGGCGCCCTTCCAATAAGGAGAGACCTGGAGCAGTTTGCAAAGAAAGAGTGGTCCAAAATTCTGGGTGAGAGGTGCAAGAAGCTTATTGATGGTTATAGGAAGCGACCGATTTCAGTTATTTTTCCAAAGGGCGTGCAACCAAATATTAAAGAGGGAGTTCACCCTAAAAATAATTTTTACCCGTAGATTGATGCTCATTTTGTCTAGGGGAATCGGCTAGTTTTAACCACTTGCTTACTGGGCACTTAAACCCCCTTCGTTCCCGGACCAATTTTCAGCTCACACTTTGAATGTTAATTACTCAGTCATACAACATTGTATCCAAATGAATTTTTGTCCTTTTTTTCATACAAACAGAGCTTTCTTTTGGGAGGTATTTGATCAACTCTAGACTTTTTATTTTTTGCGCTATAAATGAAAAAAGACGGAAAAAAAAAAAAAAAAAGAATTTTAGTTTATGCGATAAAGTTTAGTGGATATTATTTGCTCTTTGTGAAAGTTAGGGAGTCTACAAGCTATGGTGCAAATCATAAAAAAAATTAATCACACCTGTTGTACCGGTGCCTATCTCATTTCTTGGGGCCCTGAACACGCCAGGAAAGTACAAATACCCCCCAAATGACCCCTTTTTAGAAAGTAGACATTCCAAGGTATTTAGTAAGATGAATGATGAGGTTTTTGATGTTGTAATTTTTCCCCCACATATGTGGGACTTTCACAGCCTGGCCACATACAGAGCCCCAATATGCAGGGAGCACCATCAGGTGTTCTAGGAGCATAAATTACACATCAAACTTGTTGACTACCCATTACACTTTTGAAGGCCCTGGAGCACCTGGACAATGGAAATGTCCACAAAGTGACCCCATTTTGGAAAGCTAACACCCCAACGTATAATCTATGAGGCATAATGAGTCTTTTGAACGATTCATTTTTTTCCAAACGTTTTTGGAAAATGTGGGGAAAAAAATGAAAACGCAATTTTTTTTTACGCAAAGTTGTCCATTTATAAGATATTGCCAACACATAGCCTGTACATAGCAAAAATTACACCCCAAAATACATTCTGCTACTCCTCCCGAGTATGGCGATACCACATGTGTGGGACTTTTTCACAGCCTGGCCACATACAGAGCCCCAATATGCAGGGAGCACCATCAGGTGTTCTAGGAGCATAAATTACACATCTAACTTGTTGACTACCTATTACACTTTTGAAGGCCCTGGAGCACCTGGACAATGGAAATGCCAAACAGGTGTTCTAGGGACACATAGCATGCACATGGCAAGAATTACACCCCAAAATACATTATGCTAAGCAAAGGGTAAACAAAAAAATGTACCTGTGGTTTTAGTAGCGCAGTTGTCCACAGGACGATAGCACTGGTCCAGGCAGCAGGCAGGGACTTGGTCAGCAAAAGCAAATGCAATTGTCCAGGGAACAGGCAGGGATATTGTCCATAGTCAGTACAGGCATGATGTCATAGGTCCTACAGGCAGCAGGCAGAAGTAGGGCCTCGTTCAGGACAGAATGGGGACAGGGGTAGAGGCTTCTCCCAACCAGACCCTAAACTAGAATGAGAAAACAATAGTTTTCTTCATCCAGAAAAACAATTCTGGAGCCCCTCACATATGTGAGACCCCTGGGATGAAATCCTTGGACACATTGTCAGACCCAACGCTGGTATAGTGGGTCCTGGGTTCCTTCTGGTGCACGACAATGCCCGGCCTCATGTGGCGAGAGGATGCAGCCAGTTCCTGAAGAAAATTGATACCATTGAATGGCCCCCACGCTCCCTTGACCTAAATCCAAAAGAACACCTCTGGGACATTATGTTTCGGTTCATCCGGTGCTGCCAGGTTGCACTTCAGTCTGTGCAGGAGCTCAGTGATGCTCTGGGCCAGATCTGGGAGGAAATACCCCAGGACACCATCCGTTGTCTCATTAGGAGCATGCACCGATGTTGTCAGGCATGCATACAATGTCAGCAAAATGAACTAGCTTGCTGCATAATTTTTTCACTTTGATTTTCAGGGTGTCTTTAAATTCAGCCCTCTGTAGGTGTATAATTTTCATTTCCATGAAATGATGTGCCACCCACACACACACCCACGACCCATTTTAGTGATAAGGCAGTACAACCAGCCCTCCTCCATCAGATAAACTGATAGGGCGGGCCAGACCAAGTAAAGGCGGGGCGGTTGTACTGCCTTATCAATGGCCTTGGTGCACGACAGAGGGACAAGACATGAAGTTCTGCCTAAGACTAGGTCAGCTTCCTCTGCTCTGACAACCACATTCCCTGACTGAAGAGGTTCTCTAGAACACCTCCCCAGGCTGACCTCGGTCATGAAGACCTACCAATTCCTTGGAAGAAAGAATTTTCTGGTATTCAGCATTGAATCTGCACATTTGTCCCATACCATCAGGATACCGGATTTGAAGAACTCTGGAATGGAACCTGGGATCAAAGAGAGAGGCCTTGCTGATGTAGAAGTGATACTTTCACCTGTGGGGTGTCGATGACCAAGTCCAAGTACTCCAGCCATTGCGTAGGCCTAGGAATCAAGACCAACTGTTCAGTAGCCAACTGAAGCTTTCCAGGAGTTATACCCAGTTAGACATTTGATATCAATGTCTGAGCTGAAGCCTGAGAAGCAGGTCATACAGGTACCCAAATGAAGATATGCAAGGTCCTCAACATCCCCAGAGTCGGCAACCTTGATAGACACGATGGGGGCCGTACACAGTTCAAAAAGGCAACACCAAAAACAGGTGGTGAAAAGAAAACGAAAGGAACTCTTCTTGGATTTCAAACGTGTTACCCCAGTTTCACCTTCCCCTTCTTTAGGGGTAAGATCATGTTTTTTTCTCATTACCTTCTGGATAAAGACATCCAATGATGGTCCAAACATGTCCTCAAAGGGCAGCATCTTGATTGGCTTCTTGCAGGAAGTTCTCCCGACCAACATTTGAGCCATAGGACCCATCTCATATGGACAGACATGGTGCTCACTGGGGAAAGCAGTTTTTCAAGAACGGTCTTCTGTTAGGATGCCTTGTGTCTGCTTCTTTAGAATTGAAGAAAATGCTTTGCCCAAACTTTGAGAGGTTGGCAGACTCCCACTGCAGCTACGGCATGCTGCAGAGCCACTTCTACCAGGGAGGACAGCTTAAACAAGGCCACCAAACTTTAAAGACCAGGAACTAATCCATTGGGACTCTCAGGGTCTTATTCAAGTTTGAAAAAATAATGACCGTAGCTGCCAAATTCTCAATGTCCTGGCTTCGGATAACAAACAATTATAAGCCAATTTTCTTCTGGTACATGACACCAACATGTAGAACAAAATTCACTCCCTGACGCCAACTCTCCAATTGTTTTAGAGGGTGCAACCAACTTGTTTGCCTTCAACATATTTGGTGGAAATGTACCAAAGTTAAGAAGCTTTGGTTATGGTTCCACAACTTTTTTAGATCAATACTAAATATCTCCCTCCTCAAGAACCTTTAAAAAGCCTTACTACAAACGGCCTAAAAACAATCGCAGACCTGAATCTATTATATTTCTAGTTACCAGACAATCAATTGCTAGAGCCTGGAGAAAACCAACAGTGTCCTTTGCAAAAGATAAAACAAAGGATGATGGGCACAATGGTACAAGAGAAGAGGATGGCCATTCTGAATGACACAAGCTTTACATTTAGAAGACCTGCATGTTGTGAACTTTGAAAAAAAGGATTTTTGTACTCACCGTAAAATCCATTTCTCTGAGTTCATAGACGGACACAGCCTTCATTGACCTTAGGGTTATGCTTCTTCCTACCTGGAGATTTAGGCAGAATTCTACAGCACTTAAGGTGTTAAAAACTTTCCTTCATGCCGCTCCTCCCCGGGGGGCGTGGCTCCCCCAGGCATAACCCACACCCTGCTCTAGCAGCCTCAGTTCGTAACAAGCAGTACAAACAAAGGAGGGGTGGTGCTGTGTCTGTCTATGAACTCAGAGAAATGGATTTTACGGCGAGTACAAAAATCCTTTTTTCTCTTTCGTTCATAGACGGACACAGCCTTCATTGACCTTAGGGACGTCCCCAAGCAGTGTCAAAAAATTCGAGGGGTGGGAAAAATAACACAGCAAAAACAGGTTACACCCCAAACAAAAACCGGAGTTACTCAACGAAGGAACTCCAACCTTAAACTGCCGCTTGTAACACCTGCGGCCGAAGGAGGCATCAGAAGATGCACTCACATCCACCTTATAAAACTTTGCAAAAGTGTGGACCGACGACCAGGTCGCAGCCTTACACACCTGTAACACAGAGGCTTGGTGTCGGAGAGCCCAAGAGGCCCCCGATCGCCCTGGTCGAATGCGCCGTGACCCGAAAGGGGGGCGCCCGCCCCTTCAGGGTATAGGCCTGAAGCACAACCTGTCGGATCCACCTGGAAATAGTGGCCGACGAGACTGCCAGGCCCTTACTGGGACCAGACACAGACACGCACAGCGAGTCCGACTTCCGGAACGGAGCTGTCGCCGACAAGTAAAACTCGAAGGGCCCGAACCACATCAAGAGAATGTAAAATGGCCTCCTTCGGGTTCTTCGGCTGAGGACATAAGGATGGAAGAACAATGTCCACGTTAATGCGAAAAGCCGAAACGACCTTCGGAAGAAAAGAGGGCTGCGGGCACAGCACCGCCTTATCCGGATGGATAACCAAGTAGGGGGCCTTGCAGGACAAGGCCGCCAGTTCAGACACTCGTCTGATAGAGGTAATAGCTACCAGAAAGACCACCTTCCGCGACAGAGTCAGCAAAGGGATATCCCGAATGTTCTCAAAGGGAGCATGCTGAAGCGCCGAGAGGACCAAATTCAAGTCCCATGAGGGCAGTGGAGGGCGCACCGGAGGGGCCACATGGCGGACCACCTGCACAAACGTGCGAATCAAGGAGTGCGCCGCCAAGGGACGCTGAAAGTAAACAGCCAGAGCAGAAAGCAGACTCTTGATCGTGCTCAAGGCAAGAGTCTGGTCCACTCCCCGCTGCAGTAACAGCAGGATCCGGGACACCACGTAAGTACGGGGGTGCCAGTTCATCTCCCCACACACAGAGATGTAGGCCTTCCATGTATGGAAAAAAAAAAAAAAAAAAACCTACGTGAGGTAGACCTCCGTGCACGCAGCACGGTAGAGACCACCGAGCCCAATAGGCCTCGGTCCTTAAGCCCCTGGCTCTCAACAGCCGTGCCGCTAAGGCCGGTGGCTGTGAAACAGGGTGGAAGATCGGACCCTGTATCAGAAGATCATTTTCCAGGGGAAGACGCTAGGGGGCATCTGCCACCAGACGCATTAGGTCCGCGTACCAGAAGCGACGCGGCCAAACCGGAGCTATCAGAACTGATAGAATCCCCACAGCTTCCACTCAGCGCAGCAGGCGAGGAAGAAGCTTCCGAGGAGGGAAGGTGTAAAGTAGGCGAAAGTGACCCCAAGGAGCCACCAACGCGCCCGACGTGTCCGCCCATGGGTCCTTAAACCCGGCCACGAACCGTGGCACCTACCGATAAAGATGGCACGCTAGAAGGTCCACGCCCAGAGTGCCCCGCTTTCGGCACAGAACCCCGAAACACCTGCGGGTGGAGAGACCACTCTCCTTGGCCCTGTGCAGTGCGACTTAGGTAGTCGGCTAGCCAATTCCGTATTCCCGGAATGTACCCGGCCGATAGAGCCGGAACGGACCCTTCAGCCCACCAAAGGATGTGCGCGACCCCCGTCGCTGCAACAGAACTCCGTGTGCCTCCCTGATGATCAACCTACGCCAAGGCCGTGGCGTCATCGGACAGGACCCTGACCTGTCGGCCATGTAGATCCAGGGACCACCTGGCAAGGCAAAGCTTGATTGCTCGGAGCTCCAGAACGTTGATCAGTAGGCAAGACTCCACCTGAGTCCAGTGCCCCTGGGCTGACTGGGTGCCCCAAGCGCCCCTCCCCAACCGGAGAGGCTGGCATCCGTCGTGACCACTGTCCAGTGGCCTGCAGAAAAATGACTTTCCGGCTCGAAGCACCGGAAACGCCAGCCACCACACCAGGGGAGACATGATCAGATGACTCAATTGAATCTGGTAATCCAGAGATGACGGAAGCTAGTCCCATCGTGACAGCAGTTCCCTCCGTAGTACCCTGGCGTGGAATTGGGCATACGGAACCGCCTCGAAAGAGGCTACCAACTGACCCAGAACCTTCCTGCAGAATCGCAGAGATGACCGTTTCAGGGTCGGCAACTGCTGCACAGCAGATAGCAGAGTCTGAAGTCTTTCCGTTAAGAGAAAAACACTGCCACCCCAGGGGAATCCAGGACTAGTCACAGGTATACCAGTCCCTGAGACGGAATCAACCCCGATTTCAGGATAATCCAGAAACCAGCCGAACACTCGGAGAGCCGGACACGTGATAGACACGGCTCCACCAATGCAGAGCTCGAAGAAGCTCGTAGGAGAATGTCGTCCAGACATCCCATAACAAACCCCCGCTGTCACAGCCGGGCCAGTATCGGGACGAGTACCTTGGCGAAAACCCGCCGAATGGGAAGGACACCAATTGAAAATGGTCCCCCCGACCGCAAAGCACAGAATCTCTGGTGCTTTGAGGATATGCGAGCATGCAGGTACACGTTCATGACATTCAAGGATGCCAGAAAATCCCTCTGATGGAGTGCCGCCATTACCAAGCGAATTGACACCACCAAAAAGTTTGTGACAAAACAAACGAGGGACTTGAGGCCCAGGATTGACCGGGCCCCATCCTCCGTGGGGACACAAACAGAATGGAGTAAAAACCCCAAGACCAAAAGATCCTGGACAGCCCCTGACAGAGCCAACAGGCGAACCGGAGGAGGCCGGAGGGAAAAAACCTGTTTGGTTTTTGTACCCCAATCTTGTACCCCCAAGGAAAAAAACACTTCGCAATGCGAAGCCAGTCTCCCACCCGAGACACAGGTATGTCCGCAGACTTGTTAGGCATGCGGTATCAGGTGCGCTGCTACCCCGCAGCGGGGATTCAAGCACCATGTAGACCTACCCCCACCGCACAGGGCGGGCGAAAAAAACGCTCGGAGGTAGGCAAGGAGGGTCCTTGCACAGGGTGAGGTCCCAGCCCTTCCCAGACTGTGGGAACAGCATGCGCTTACCACTCGTGGCATCCTCAATGATGCCATTCAGGGAAATCCCAAAAGGACCGTTCCCCCTTAAAGGCCAACACCAAGGCCTCCCTAGAGGACTAGTCCGCAGACCAGCTCCTAAGCCACACAAGGCGGCGCAGAACCCTGCATAGACGTAAGCCCCGGAACGTATCCATGGCCGCCTCGCAGAGAAAATTCTGACCCTGAACTATCGTTCAGCCAGGTCCCAAAAGGACTCGGAAGCCCCTTCTTCCAGCTCCTGCAGCAGGAGCTTCGCCCTTCCAGTCTGACCAGGGCCCCCGGCCAGAGCCGGCCTCACCGCCCAAAGCACCACGGTGAATAGGGAGCGAGCCACGGCCTCCACTCTCCCATCAGCGGGATCCTGAAATGCAGGAGCCCCTTCCACAGGCAATGTGGCGGCCTTGTGCAGTCTGGACATAGGGGGTCCACTGGCGGAGGAGAGACCTATATTTTAAATCCCCCTCAAGGGGGTAACGGGTAGCAAAGTTTTTTGACAAACTTTTCGTGGTGCATCCCATTCCTTGTATAACATATTGTCCAAATAAGGAACACAAGGAACCCTTCAGCAGTGCTTGGCGGTCTGCGGATCCAAAAGGAACTGACACGGTGGTGTCTCCACCACAAACTCAATTTTTAGAGTCTCACGCACCACAGAAAAAAACAAGAGCTCCAACAAATTTTGCTGACACTGCAGCAGACATCCTCACTATCCATGCAAGTCAAGTCCGCAGCCTCTGACAAACCAGAACCAGATTCCATGTCAGAGACATCCCCAGAAGCAGGCTCCAGGAAAGGGCGCATTATTACCCCCCATCCGGGCACTAGCTGCTGCAAACCTGGCAAGAAAACCCAGGATAGCCACATAAACAGATGTGGCAGGGGAAGGGACGCTAAGGGTTAACTCAGGCCTAGTGGAGAGGGAGACCTGGCTCCGGTTCCACAGTGCCAGCGCTGAGACACCCCCCTGCAAGGCAGGACAAAAAAAATCCCACTGGTCACCTCCCTGCAGCTAAAGGAGAACATGGGGGTCTCTGGTACTCACCACCCCACCCGTTGCAGCATGGTCCGAGAAGGACAGGGTGTGCCGAGCGCTGTGTCAGCTTCTCCCTGAGAAACAGCCGAGGTGATTGCAGCGCCAACAGCCGCCACACGAGGCAGACGAAAATAGGAAAAAACGGCCGCCGAATGCAAAACAGCATAGGACTACAAGAAAATGGCCGCCGGGCTATATAAGGCTAGGCTCCGGCAAAACGGCCGCCAATGGCGCAGATTTAAAAAGACAGTGACTTTGCAAAGGCCCAGAAGTGAACACCACAGACCCCTGCAGTGACACACACACAGCCCCTGCTACACCCGGGCCCAGTGAACATGAGCCCCAGAAAAAAAAAACCCTCACAGCCGTCACCCAAAAAGGGAAGGAGGGAGAGGAATAAGGGAGAGAGGAAAGCAGGGAAACCCTCAGTTGACCTCCCAAGGGAAACATTCCAGCCAGACCACTTACCTGAGTAAGGGGCCACTACTTACCTGTCCTGCGACTACCCGGCTGGAGGTATCCCAGACAGAACCAACGTCCGCGAACGGCATGGCTGTCAGCCAGACACACTGTGACAAGGCCATAAAAGACCGGTCATATGTGTGCCCTAGAACCGAAGTTCCCCGGCCGCCCCAGGAGCAACGGGGCCTGTCGTGGACGTCCCAAAGCCAAGTTGAGGGCCGGCACACGCTCGAAGGCCGAACATGGGGGGACTACAAGGGTCGAGGACCCAGCCTGTCACCCAGTCGGCTGTTGATAGAAGAATCGCAGGATTCAAAAATGCAGGAACAAAATAATAAAAAGCGAGAAAAATCGCAAGAAAAAACTCCAGAGTCCAGGAACTCCATAGAGAGCCTGACCTCCTGTCGTTAGGCAGAAAACAAACTGAGGCTGCTAGAGCAGGGTGTGGGTTATGCCTGGGGGAGCCACGCCCCCTGGGAGGAGCGGCATGAAGGAAAGTTTTTAACACCTTAAGTGCTGTAGAATTCTGCCTAAATCTCCTGGTAGGAAGAAGCATAACCCTAAGGTCAATGAAGGCTGTGTCCGTCTATGAACGAAAGAGAAATTATGTTTTCTCCACAATATCTATACACACAGGAGGTAAATGAGAGCTTGCCTTAAAGTATGTTCACTGTTGCTCGGAATATGCAAATACTTGCGCATAATCTGGGCACAGATTAACTTTAAAGTGATTGTAAAGGCTTGTTTTTTCCCCTATAAAAATAAACGTTTTACTTGCCTGCTCTGTTGCAGTGGATTTGCACAGACCAGCCCGGATCCTCCTCTTCTCGGATCCCTCTTTGGTGCTCCTGGCCCCTTCCTCCTGTTTAGTGCCCCCACAGCAAACATCTTGCTATGGGGGCACCAGAGCTGAGTCACAGCTCCCCGTGTCTATTCAGTCACAGAGCCCCGACACCTCTCTTCCCCGATTGGTCAGCTGACTTTGACAGCAGCGGGGGCCAATGGCGCCGCTGCCGTGTCTCAGCCAATCAGGGAGGGAGAATCTCGGACAGATGAGATATTCATGTACATCACTGGACAGAGAGGGACCTTAAGCAAGTATTAGAGGGGCTGATGCACATAGAAGGCTTTTTATCTTCATGCATAGAAT
>NC_053493.1:356086332-356333832 GCF_905171775.1 Rana temporaria
TCCCCAGCGACCATCACTGTAAGGGAAGTGTTCTTCCTACTGAACATAGCTGTAAGGGAAGCGTTCTTCCCACTAACCATCACTGTAAGGGGAGTGTTTACTGTATTTATTGGCGTATAACACTCACCTTTTCACCCTGCAAATCGGTTGCAAATAGTATGTGCTTGTTCTACGCAGATACTGCATCGAAGAGAGCAGGGAGGGGGCGGGACAAGCGCCGTCAGATTACATACAGCGAGAATCTTCTGTTTACTCAGCGGCCTCTGTAATAGGAAGTCCCGTCTCCTGGGCTGGCATTGGACCAGTGTTCTGTCTATCATAGAAGCCGGTCCAGGAGGCGGGACTTTGTATTAAAGAGGCCGTCGAGTAAACAGGAGGTTAAAAAACCTGTATTCCATTACTGTATACTGGTGCAGTGTCTCTGTTTATTACGGTTTAATAATATAATGTTTTACAATTTACAGCCACTGGAGGTCCTCTTTTCTCCTCCCAGCTGATGTTTGCAGCCCCTTCCTATTCAGTGTATGAGCGGGCTGACGTCAGCAGGATCTTGGCTCTTCTCTTTCATCCTCTCCTCCCCGCTAACGTCAACAGGAACTTTTACATTTTTTATTGATTTATTCATGATTAATTTTTAGAACATGGAAAGGGGTTAAATGATGCAGCTCATGTACTGTGCTATCTATCATGCTTTAAAAGGAACTGTTTTTTTTGTTTTGTTTTTTAGGGTTACAACCACTTTAATGCCGTAATTAAATAAGCCCTACCCCAAAAATAAGCCCTAGTGTGTGTTTTTTTTTAAATTTATACTTTATTTTAAGGATTTTTTCACATACATCACTTAATTGCATATGCATTTTAAAATCTTACAAACATCCTATATTTACTTACTGCCCCCCCCCCAGATCTGATATTTACACCATTTAACTTATTTCAGGCCCATCCGTTTCTATCATGGCTGCTGCATACTTCTCTGTTCGCTTGAACTCACGCCATTTCTTCCAGATTAACCAATAACTTTCCTCCGTTCCCTGCTCCCTGCTGCAAAGGTACTCCATCTCACATGCATGATCTACTCTCTGTATCCATTCTTATATGGATGGTTTCTCCACTTGAAGCCATTTTTTGGGAATCAGAGTCAAGCAGGGGAGGGACCAAAGTTTCATTATATTGTTTTTTAGTTTTATTATTCCCATGGAACAACATATTCCAGGCGTTTTGAGGGATCCTTTCCCCGGTTATCTCCTCAAAGTACTCTAGGATACTATACCAATATTCTTTTATTTTTGGGCACTCCCACCAAATAGTGTGTTTTTTGTAGCAAAAATTAATATAAGACCCGGTCTTATTTTCGGAGAAACATGGTACTTGACCATATTTGATCTTGCTCTCAGGTTTTACACTTTGAGGTATTTATCCCTTGACTTTCTCTTTCTCCTCCTTTTCTTTTGTTAATATCTACCATTTAGTGGTACTGATCCAATATTATACACCTTTTTATGTGTTGACAATTTCCTGGATAAGCATGATGTCCTTTCTGGGTATGCTGATTCAATTCACAGGTTAGACCTCGATGAGTATATCTAATGATGTACTTTTTTGGGCCCAGGGGCAAATTCTGTTGATATGCAATCTACCCTGTTGACCTATTGCGCTATATATTGATTGGACTGTTATCATGTGTGCTTTTCTTATTATGTCATTGTTTTTTATAAAACTTTTATAACTAAAGATTATTAAAAAAAAAAGAGTGCAATTGTATAACAGTTGTCACCCCATAACAGGAAGTACCTGAACAAAAACCTTCACGGCAGAATCAATAGGTATTCTTTTAATAAAAGCTGCAGATTAAAAAATATTAAAAACAACGTTTGAAGTGACATTAACATGTTAAAGGTTATATTAGTGATCGAGTTAAAGTAGTATTAAACCCCAACCCAAAAATATTACAGCTTATCAATTCTTAGACGTGAAGGCTGCATAACTTTTTTTCTTTTTAGCCTTTTCCCCCTCTGCTTTCACATGGTGATCCTGCCAGTAACACACCTACTGCATTAGAGTGCCTCCACTCTGGATGAAGGAGCACAGGAGGCACATTTGAACAGCAGCATTGTTAGTCTGAGGGGGAGGGGAGTGTTGCATGTACTGGCTGTTTTAGATACACTAATAAATTGAAGCCAAACTCCAGCTCACACTTTTTAATCAGTTATAGCAAACACTAACGATAACATACAAATCCATTTACAACTCTGCCCCAAACTACATCACCAATTTTGTCTCCAAATATCATCCAAATCGTTCTCTCCGCTCCTCCCAAGACCTCCTGCTTTCTAGCTTCCTTGTCTCCTCCTCTTATGCTCTGCTCCAGTGCCTCTCCCATCCTCAGGAACTCACTACTCAAATTTGTCTGGCTATCTCCTACTCTGTCTACTTTTAGGCGATCCCTGAAGACTCATCTTCAGGTATTACCTTTTGTTCCTCCAGCTCCTCCCTACTAGATTGTAATATTGCAGGAGCAGGGCCTACCTAATGCTTTTATAATGAATTTTATTGTCGCTGTATCATACCACCCAATTTTTTGAGATGGGAATGAGGGACACCTATCAGCAAAAGTATGCAAGCATAGGACACACCCCTTGCCACACCCCCTTAAAGAAGAATTGTACAAAAAAAAAACAAGATTGGTTAAACCTACAAGTGCTTTTTTTTACCACTATTACCCTTATAAATTAGCTTTTGTAAGCTAATTTTTCAGCACATTAGAAATTGGATGAAAGATTTAGCACTTTAAAACACTTTTTGATAGATAAAAAGTGCATTTTATATGCATCTATATAGATCAGATCAAAATGAGGGACAGAGGGACATTGCTCCAAATCAGGGACAGTCCCTAGAAATCAGGGACAGTTGAGTGCTATGCTGTATTGTTTTCCTTTATATTGTAAAGCATTATGCAACCTGTTGGCACTATATAAATCCTGTATAATAAAAATAAGAATATTTTTTCCTTTTAGGATAAAGGCTATAGATGAATAAATAAATGCTGATCATTGGACACAACCCTGTTAGTGGTAAATAGTTTGTCTTATCCCTGTAAACTGATATATCTGGGACAGAACTTGTTCTTTTGAAAAACAACATATTTACTGGCTTGATCACCACATGATATAAAAGGAAAACTTAAAGTGGAAGTAAACCCTCCTGTCATTTTCATCCAAGGAAGCTGCCATCTTGGCCAGTAGTGTATTTAGGTTTTGTGCTGCCCTAGGCCTGATTAAACTCATGCACCCCCTAATTGTAATATGACCCACCCCTTTCTGTCAAGACCACACCCCTTGCTGTTTAAGACACACCCTGTTTTTTTTGGTGGGGACACTAGTTCTGAGGGCCATGGCTATGGGGCAGGAAGTGAAGGGAAATCTCTGCTATGGAACGGGGATTGTAAAAAAAAAACTGACCAGGGCTACAACCTTCCCTTACTCTATCCAAAATGATAAAGTGATGCTTATAGTTCTACTTTAAGCAAAAATTTCTAATAATTTTATGGAGAGGACTAGGGATGAGCCGAACATACCCGGGTTCGGTTCGCATCAGAACGTTCGAACAGACCGCGGGTTCGCGCGAACATTTAGAACCCCATTGAAGTCTATGGGACTCGAACGTTCGAATTCAAAAACGATCATTTTAAAGACCAATATTCAATTTAATGTTGGTAAACGTCTTTCAGAACCCGGGTCTTGCCCCAGGGAACATGTATCAATCGAAAAAAATATTTTAAAAACGGACGTTTTTGCGGAGCAGCGATTTTAATGATGTTTAAAGTGAAAAAAAAAAAATGAAAAATTCCTTCAAATATCACACCTGCTGTGTGTCTCTAGTAGTGGCACATGTTTAGAAATGTCCCTGCACAACATTAAATTATTATAAGAACAAAGTAATTTAATACTGGTTGCGCACGTGCTGTGTGGGAACAATATCTCGATTATTTTAGGGGTGGTGGGGGGGTGGCATTATCTTTTTGGGAAAGCAAAATTGTAGAAAAAAGGGCACCCCTCAAACATACTGTAATTGTAGCGCAACAAAGAGCCACGTGCAAAGTATTGCATCAAAAATTGTTATTAGGTGCCCCTGTTACACAGGGGCATAAAAATGTGTCCATAGGCGCAACATAACACTGCAACCCCTCCCAATATCTGTAATTGGAGCGCAACAAGGAGCCACGTGCAAAGTATTGCATCAAAAATTGTTATTAGACGCCCCTGTTACACAGGGGCACAAAAATTAGGCCTTAGGCCACGTGCAAAGTATTGCATCAAAAATTGTTATTAGACGCCCCTGTTACACAGGGGCACAAAAATTAGGCCTTAGGCCACGTGCAAAGTATTGCATCAAAAATTGTTATTAGACGCCCCTGTTACACAGGGGCACAAAAATTAGGCCTTAGGCCACGTGCAAAGTATTGCATCAAAAATTGTTATTAGACGCCCCTGTTAAACAGGGGCAGAAAAATTAGGCCTTAGGCACTGGTGGCGGAGCACAGAAAAACAAAATTTCTTACTAGCTAACAGCATGAAAAGTGAGGAGAAGGATATTCCATCAGCAGCACAACAGGACAGTCACTCAGCATCAGCAGTCTCAAAGGGATCTGATATTTCAACACAAAATTCTTATTCAGTAACATCAGCATCAGGTGCTTGGTAGCCGGTGTTGATCCAAGCCTGATTCATTTTGATGAAGGTCAGTCGATCAACAGAGTCGGTGGAGAGGCGTACCCTGTGATCGGTCACAAAGCCTCCAGCAGCACTGAATGTACGTTCTGAAAGAACACTGGATGCAGGGCAAGCCAGTAGCTCAATTGCGTACTGTGCAAGCTCTGGCCAGTGATCCATCCTCAAGACCCAGTAAGCCAGAGGATTTTCCGTGGGGAAGGTGTCCAAGTCGGATCTTGCCGCTAGGTATTCCCGGACCATGTAAACCAGACGCTGGCGATGGTTGCTGGAACCGGTCAGACCTTGGGGCTGCGGACTAAAAAATTGTCTGAACGCATCGGTCAGACGGCCACCTTCTCCACCGCTCCTTCTCTGACTCACCGAAGCCTCAGCAAGACGTTGTCCAGGGCCAGGTTTTGGTAATCCCCCCGGTTCTGGGAACGCATTGCACAGACCCTTCTGCAAGGCCTCCCGCAGTAGTTTCATCTTCTGCTCCCTCTGCGATGGCAACATAAGATCCGTTACCTTACTCTTGTAACGTGGATCAAGGAGAGTTGCCAGCCAGTAATGATCCCTCTCCTTGATAGCACGTACACGAGGATCCTTACGCAGGCTTTGCAGAATCAGGGAGGCCATGCAGCGTAGGTTTGCAGAGGCATTCGGGGCACAGTCCTCTGGGTCACTGAGGACGACAGGATCCTCAGCCACCTCATCCCAGCCACGTAAAAGTCCACGTGTTCCTTGGGACTGTAAATGATCCCTTGAAGACTGCTGCTCTTGATGCTGAGTGCTAGGCTCCACCTCCATGCTGCTGATACAATCCTCCTCCTCCTCCTCTTCCTCATCCTCCTCCTCCTCTTCCTGTGTTCCAGGTGGGCAAGCAGGAACAGTGTCTGGATAAAGGGGGCCTTGAGAGGTAAGGAAGTCCTCCTCTTCCTCCCTCTGTTCTGCCTCAAGGGCCCTGTCCATTATTCCACGTAGGGTGTGCTCCAACATGTGAATAAGCGGGACAGTCTCACTGATGCATGCACTGTCACTGCTCACCATCCTCGTGGCCTCCTCAAATGGTGACAGGACAGTGCATGCATCCCTGATCAAGGCCCACTGGCGTGGTGAAAAAAACCCAAGCTCCCCTGAGCCAGTTCTGCTGCCATATTGGCACAGGTACTCATTGATGGCCCTCTGCTGCGTGTGCAGCCGCTGCAGCATGGCCAACGTAGAGTTCCATCTGGTGGGCATGTCACAGATTAGGCGGTTCTTGGGCAGGTTGTATTCCCTCTGGAGGTCTGTCAGCCGAGCAGTGGCATTATATGACCTCCGGAAATGCACACAGACTTTCCTGGCCTGCCTCAGGACATCCTGTAAGCCAGGGTACCTGCCCAAGAACCGCTGCACCACCAAATTGAGAACATGCGCAAAACAGGGCACATGGGTGAGTTTTCCACGTCGCAGGGCAGAGAGGAGGTTGGTGCCATTATCGCTGACCACCATTCCAGGCTTCAGCTGGCGTGGCGTCAACCACCTCTGAGCCTGCCCCTGCAGAGCTGAAAGAACCTCTTCCCCAGTGTGGCTCCTGTCTCCCAAGCACACCAGCTCTAGGACCGCATGGCATCTCTTGGCCTGCATTCCTGCGTAGCCCGTCGTACGCCTACGGAGCACGGCTGGTTCTGAGCCAACATCACCACAGGAAGAGGCCACAGAGGAAGAAGAAGAGGAGGGGGTGGAGGAGAGAGGTGTGTCACAAGCAGTTGTAGTGTTTTGGAGGCGTGGTGGTGGAACAACCTCCAAAACTACTGTGCCTTGACCTGCGTCCTTCCCAGCTGCCAGCAGAGTCACCCAATGGGCCGTAAAAGACAGGTAACGTCCCTGTCCATGCCTGCTGGACCATGAGTCAGCGGTAAGATGCACCTTACCACTGACCGCCCTGTCCAGCGAGGTATGGACGTTGCCTTCCACATGCCGGTAGAGAGCCGGAATCGCCTTCCGTGAAAAAAAGTGGCGTTTGGGTACTTGCCACTGAGGTACTGCACATTCCACAAACTCACGGAAGGGGGCAGAATCTACCAACTGAAAAGGTAGCAGTTGAAGTGCTAGCAATTTTGCTAAGCTAGCATTCAACCGCTGGGCATGTGGATGGCTGGGAGCGTACTTCTTTCGGCGCTGCAGCAGCTGGGGCAGGGAAATTTGTCTGGTAATATCAGTAGATTGGCCGGATGTACTATCACTACTACGTTGTGACACACCTATTTCTACACCTTCGGTGCAGGCTGCAGAGAGGACTAGGGGTCTAGTGGGGTTTGAGGTCACAGAAGGGCAAGGGGAGGACCGCTTTGGTCTTTGGTGTGGGTCTTTCTGGTATGCCTGCCAACGAGCTGCATGGCAGGTCGACATATGTCTGGACAAGCATGTGGTGCCCAAGCGGGTGATGTTTTGGCCACGCGAGATACGCTTGAGACATATGTTGCAAACAGCAAAGGTAGCATCTGATGGACAGGTTTCAAAAAAGGCCCACACCAAAGAACTTTTGCTGTACCGTTGAGACACAGCAGCGCCACGTAATGCAGTTGGTGTACTGCCCTTAAGCTGACCCCTGGAGGGCTTCCTGCCTCTTTGAAGATGTGCCTGTGCCTCGTCCTCTTCCTCCTCCTCCTCTCTCCTACCAGGCACCCAGGTAGAGTCAATGACCTCATCATCCCCTCCCTCCTCATCATCACTGGCGACAACCTGGCAGTATGCTCCAGCTGGGGGAACATCACTCCCAGATTGTTGTCCCTCTCGGCCACCCCCTCTCCCTGGGCTCACATCAATGCCTTCCTCTATCAGTGTTCCGTCATCGGAGTCTTCAAAACGCTGTGCATCTTCAGCTAGCATGTACCCAACACTGTGTTGAAACAGTTCGGGGGACTCCTCAGGAGGACACGGTGGGACTAGGGAAGGATTGTGTGATCCCATTGTGCAGAGGGTAGAGGACGCCTTGGCAGCTGCTTTGCCAGACAAACTATAATCAGTCTGTGTGAGAGAGGATGAGGAGGATGAGGACGGCTTGGTCATCCACTCAACTAATTTCTCAGCATGTTGAGGCTCAACACGGCCAGCTCCCGAAAAGAAGGACGAGCGGCCACGGCCACGTGCTGAAGAGGATGCACCACATCCATCACCAGCGTTACCTCTAGATGCAGAGCCTGCTTGCCCTCGTGACTCTCTGCCTCTCTTTGTCCTTCCAGCCATAGTTATGCGTTCAGGTGTTATGTAACAAAATAGTCGCTGTCACACCAACTGCTTTCAGATGGTATTAAACAGCAACCACACAGTAAGAGCGACTTGGCTCAAGTGTAAAGTAACAAAATAGCCGCAGTGACACCAACTGCCTTTAGTTGCTATTAAACAGCACGCACGCAGTAATAGCGACTGCGGTCAAATGCGATTTAACAGCACGCACGCAGTGACACCAACTGCCTTTAGTTGCTATTAAACAGCACGCACGCAGTAATAGCGACTGCGGTCAAATGCGATTTAACAGCACGCACGCAGTGACACCAACTGCCTTTAGTTGCTATTAAACAGCACGCACGCAGTAATAGCGACTGCGGTCAAATGCGATTTAACAGCACGCACGCAGTGCCACCAACTGCCTTTAGTTGCTATTTAACAGCACGCACGCAGTAATAGCGACTGCGGTCAAATGCGATTTAACAGCACGCAGTGACACCAACTGCCTTTAGTTGCTATTAAACAGCACGCACGCAGTAATAGCGACTGTGGTCAAATGCGATTTAACAGCACGCACGCAGTGACACCAACTGCCTTTAGTTGCTATTAAACAGCACGCACGCAGTAATAGCGACTGCGGTCAAATGCGATTTAACAGCACGCACGCAGTGACAACAACTGCCTTTAGTTGCTATTAAACAGAACGCACGCAGTAATAGCGACTGCGGTCAAATGCGATTTAACAGCACGCACGCAGTGACACCAACTGCCTTTAGTTGCTATTAAACAGCACGCACGCAGTAATAGCGACTGCGGTCAAATGCGATTTTACACATGTCAGTCCCCCCCCCCTACAGTTAGAACACACCCAGGGAACATATTTAACCCCTCCCTCGCACCTAGTGTTAACCCCTTCCCTGCCAGTGGCATTTTTTGAGTAAGCAATGCATTTTTTACAGCACTGATCGCTAGAAAAATGCCAATGGTTCCAAAAAAGTGTTCGATGTGTCCGCCATAATGTCGCAGTACCGATAAAAATCGCTGATCGCCCCAATAACTAGTTAAAACAACAAAAAAAAAAAATTTGTAGACGCTATAACTTTTGCAAAAACCAAACACTAAACGCTATTTGCGATTTTTTGGAACCAAAAAGATGTAGAATACGTATCGGCCTAAACTGAGGGTTTTTTTAGTTTTTTGAATATATATTTTTGGGGATATTTATTATAGCAAAAAGTAAAACTAATTTTTACATATGTGGGCGGGACTTACACAAGTCCCGCCCACATATATAAACATCGTTCAAACCACACATGTGAGGTATTGACGCGTGCGTTAGAGCGAGAGCAATACTTTTACCACTAGACCTTCTTTGTAACTATAAACTGGTAACCTGGAAAAAAAAGAAAAAGGTTGCCTATGGGGATATTCACGGAATTCATTTTGGCCCCATTGCAGGAGTGTTTCCAATAGTAAAGCGTGACATGTAAGGTATCTATTTACTCGGTGTAACATCATCTTTCACATTATCCCCAAAAATTGGGCTCACTTTTGTGTTTTGTTAATTTTTAACCACTTGAGCCCGGACCATATTTCTGGTCAATGACCGGGCAAGTTTTTGTGATTCGGCACGGCGTCGCTTTAACTGACAATTGCGCAGTCGTGCGACGTGGCTCCCAAACAAAATTGGCAACCTTTTTTTTCACACAAATAGATTATTAAATGTGCGTGTTTACTTCTGTCTTTAACACCTCCCCTTCAGGCTGGAAAGCATCAGATCAGGGGAAACCAAAAAAAAAAAGCTCTCATTCCATTGCAGCTTGGTTCCTACATGTGTGATGAACTGAGCATGCTCAAACACTTAGAAAAAAAATATCCTTTCTTTTTAAAAGGTGAAAAACACTCATTGGATGCTCATAGAGCGTGGTTTGGATTAATTGCAGGTGTGCCCAATTACAAGCTCACCCAAACTAGAGACTGCAATTTGTTCATGTGATTCCAATTGCTTCATTACTAGCACTGTTATAAAAAGCTTGGATCGATCAGTCCTCAGCTGCCCTCAGAAGGGGCAGGCTGGCAGAAATGCTGTTGCTAAACACAAATGTGGTTTGTTGCATGGGTTTTGTTTTATTTTGCCAATGGTTTTGGTTTATTTTTAAATGATGTTCACTTTGATGTATTTGTCTATGTGGCCTTATTTTATGAAAAATGTGTAAAGCTATGGTTATTTAGAATTTTGAAATGTATTTTTGTTTGTTTGTCTTTTTTTGCTTTCCTTGTTTTGTTGACCAATAAAAATTACTTTAAAATTGTTAAGTTTGTCTTTTGTTACTTTTTCATGCTACATATGTTGACAGCTGCAGCTGAACTATGTTTGGGCCTAACAAATTATGTGTGATTTTTGTCTAAGCTTCTTTCCTGGTGTGTAATCATGAAATGTTTGCCATGTTTATTCCCCATGACTTTAAAGACAAAAACTGGTAAGTATTTTATTTATTCTGCAGTGGTCCTCAGCCCTCAAGTAAACCCCGACAGGACATGTTTTGGGGATTTCTCTTATCAAGAATTCCTGTCCAGACTGTATTTTAAAGCACATGTGCAAGATGAAGGAAAACCTGCAAACATGGCCTGTGGGGGGGGTTTGCTATTGGTGGACAGGCTTGACGTGCTGATTTACAGCACTGTGCTTAAATCTAGCGCAAGGCAATCCTATTCAAATTGTGGGTGTTTGAGGGAAGCCAAGTGAGTGTTAGAACCCCTGCTTTGTGTTTTTTTATTTTTGTGTTGAGCTTTGTGTCCCTTTTCTTAAAATTGGCTTCACTTCCTGTCACACAGCTGAACAGGAAGTGAGGTTAAAACCCTACCAGTGTCATTTCTTGGGGACACAGGTCAATCTAACTAGTGTCCCCATTAAGCAAATTGCACTCCAGCACTGCTGTGTACACCCCAAATCATGGGTCTTCAAACTACGGCCCTCCAGTTGTTCAGGAACTACAATTCCCATCATGCCTAGTCATGTCTGTGAATGTCAGTGCATTACAAGGCCTCATGGGATGTGTAGTTCTAAAACAGCTGGAGGGCCGTAGTTTGAGGATCCCTGCCCCAAATGATTATTTAGTTTGGGGTTTAGTAAAGGCAAAGCCACTCTGCAGTACAAGCATAGTTGCTGAAAATCAGAGAGGAAGCACTGATGGTTTTAACATCCAATCCTGTAGAAGCAAAGTTGTTTTGTTTTCTTTCTTCCTTGCTTTGCACTTGTAGTGCAAAGTGGATTTGCCTTTAGTCAATGGACCCCAAAGTCCAAGATCCCTAATAATTTGGGGTGTACACAGCAAAATGCTAGAGTGCAATTTACATAATGGGAAACTATTTAGCTTGATCTCTGTGTCCCCAAGAAAAGATATTAGTAAGGTTTTACCCTCACTTCCTGTTTGGCTATGTGACAGGAAGTGAATGAATTAGAAAGGGTGAAGACACCTCACAAATGTTGTCACTATCAGGGGTGCAGACATCCCCAAAAAATGAGCAGATAATACTTATTTGCAAATTAATAATTTTTTAGTTAACATTGGGTGGGGTGCTCTAACGCACACATTCCTACATATTAGCAACGCTCTATCCTGGCCTATTGGCATGGTTATATTTTTTGGGGCTCTCAATAAAACTCTATGAAATTTGTGCTTAAACTAGAACCAGGGGCAGACTGACAACTCATGTGGCCCCTGGGCAATAGAAGATTATGGGGCCCCTCTGGCTTACAGATGACCACCACGCCAGGAGGTAGTGCAGAGGCGGGCAGCTAAAATCTTGGGATATTCACATTAAAAGCATGTCATTTTCGGACATATCAGGGACAGATCTAAAAAAAACACAGATTTTTACATACTGTCCCTGGTTTTACTGAGCCTGGCAACCCGGATGGGGCCCCCTAGTGGCATGGGGCCCTCGGGCAGTGCCCGAGTGACTCAATGGTCAGTCCGCCCCTGACAAGAACTATAATCAAAAAGTTTTATTTTCTTTAATTTTGGATAGAGTGAGGGAGGGTTATAGGCCCTGTCAGTTTATTTTGTATTATCTGTGTCCAATTGGGGAGATTTGCCTTCACTTCCTGCCCCATAGCCAAACAGGAAGTGAGAGAAAAACTATGCAAATTAACCACTTCCCGCCCAGCCTATGGCCGATTTACGTCCGGGAAGTGGTTACACAATCCTGACAGGACGTCCTGCAGGATTTCATGCCGCACGCGCCTGTGGGGGCACGCAGTGCGGCGATCGGTGATGCGGGGTGTCAGTCTGATCTCAGTAAAGAGTCTCTCACGGAGACGGAGACTCTTTACCACGTGATCAGCCGTGTCCAATCACGGCTGATCACGATGTAAACAGGAAGAGCCATCGATGGCTCTTCCTCACTCGCGTCTGACAGACGCGAGTATAGGAGAGCCGATCGGCGGCTCTCCTGACAGGGGGCGTTCGCGCTGATTGTTTATCAGCGCAGCCCCCCCTCGGATCACCACACTGGACCACCAGGGATGCCCACCCTGGACCACCAGGGTGTGCAAAAACCAAAAAAATATAGAACAAAAAAACAAAAAGCAATAAAAAATAAGAAAAAAGATGCCAATCAGTGCCCACAAATGGGCACTGACTGGGAAAATCAGTGCCACCCCACAGTGTCCATCAGTGCCACCCCACAGTGCCCATCCATGCACAGTGCCCACCTATCAGTGCCCACCTGTGCCACCCATAAGTATCCATCAGTGCCACCCATAAGTGCCGCCCATCTGTGCCGCCCATGAGTGCCCATCAGTGCCGCCTATGAGTGCCCATCAGTGCCGCATAGCAGCGCCGCCAATCAATGCCACCTCATCTGTGCCGTCAGTACTACCTCATCGATGTCCATCAGTGCCATCTCATCGGTGCCCATCAGTGCCGCCATATCAGTGCCCGTAATTGAAAGAGAAAAACTTATTTACCAAAAAATTAACCTAAAAAAATAAAATCTTTTTTTTGTTTCAAAATTTGCAGTCTTTTTTTAGTTGTTGCGCAAAAAAAAAATGCAGAGGTGATCAAATAACAACAAAAGAAAGCTCTATTTGTGGGGAAAAAAGGACGCCAATTTTGTTTGGGTACAGTGTTGTATGACCGCGCAATTGCCATTCAAAGTGCCACAGTGTTGAAAGCTGAAAATTGGCTTGGCGGAAAGGTGCGTAAGTGCCTGGTATGGAAGTGGTTAAGGGAATCCAGTGCCCCCCCAGAACTAGTGTGTGGGTCCCCTGAAAATTACTGGGCGGGGTTATACAAAAACAGGGTGTGACCTTGACAGGAAGGGGTGGGTCATTTTTCTATTAGGAGGTGCAGATATGTAGTCAGGCCTAGGGCAGAACCAAACCTAAATATACTACTGCATATTAGGGCTTATTTAGACCGGAACCGATTTACAGCGTGTTTTTATATTGTGGGAGGAAACCCACGCAGGCACAGGGAGAACATGCAAACTCCATGCAGATGCTGTCACGGGCGGGATTCGAACCAACGACTCTTTTGCTGCTAGGTCAAAGTGCTATACACTACACCACTGTGGTGAACGAACATGATTGCAGCTGAAAGCATGAGAACTTTTTTTTTTTTTTTCAATACCATGCTTTCCAGCCTTATTGACCCCGCCTCTCTCCATAAAGAGGACCTGTCACACACTAGTCCTATTACAAGGGATGTTTACATTCCTTGTAATAGGAAGAAAACTGATCATTTTTTTTTTTTTTTTTTTATTTCAGTGTAAAACATTATAAAAATAAATAAAAATAAATAAGAAAACCCCAAAAAAAATTTTTAAAGCGCCCCGTCCCGACGAGCTCGCGCACAGAAGCAAACGCATACGCGAGTAGCGCCCGCATATGAAAACGGTATTCAAACCACACAAGTGAGGTATCGCCGCGATCGTTAGAGTGAGAGCAATAATTCTAGCCCTAGACCTACTCTGCAACTCAAAAAATGCAACCTGTAGAATTTTTTATACGTCGCCTATCGAGATTTTTAAAGGGTAAAAGTTTGATGCCATGCCACGAGCGGGCGCAATTTTTAAGCGTGACATGTTGGGTATCATTTTACTCGGCGTAACATTATCTTTCACAATATATAAAAAAATTGGGCAAAATGTATTGTTGTCTTATTTTTTAATTCAAAAAAGTGATTTTTATCCAAAAAAAGTGCGCTTGTAAGACCGCTGCGCAAATACGGTGTGACAAAAAGTATTGCAATGACTGCCATTTTATTCCCTAGGATGTCTGCTAAAAAAAAATATATAATGTTTGGGGGTTCTGATTAATTTTCTAGCCAAAAAATTGTGATTTTCACATGAAGGAGAGAAGTGCCAGAATTAACCCGGTGGGCAAGTGGTTAAAGTACTCATGGCTATAAAAAATAAAGTCATTGCTCATAAAAAAAAAAAAAAAAAAAAGGGGGTCCCTCCAAATTAAATTACCAGGCCCTTCAGGTCTGGAATGGATATTAAGGGGAACCCCGCCGTAAAAAACCCCCCAAAAAATGGCGTGGGGTCCCCCCAAATATCCATACCAGACCCTTCAGGTCTGGTGTGGATTTTAAGGGGAACTCCACCCCAAATTGAAAAAAAAAATGGCGTGGAGTCCCCCTAAAAATCCACACCAGACCCTTATCCGAGCACGTTGACCTGGCCGGCCGCAGAAAAGAGGGGGGGACAGAGTGCGGCCCCCCCCCCTCTCCTGAACCGCACCAGGCCACATGCCCTCAACATGGGGAGGATGTCCCCATGTTGATGGGGACAAGGGTCTCATCCCCACAACCCTTGCCCGGTGGTTGTGGGGGTATGCGGGCGGGGGGCTTATCAGAATCTGGAAGACCCCTTTAACAAAGGGGACCCCCAGATCCTGGCCCCCCCCCCTATGTGAAATGGTAATGGGGTACATTGTACCTCTACCATTTCACCCCAAAAAAAATGTCAAAGTGTTAAAAATGACAGTAGCCGGTTTTTGACAAATCTTTTAATAAAATCTTCTTTTCTTCTTTCCTTCGGGTTTCTTCCGCTGCTTCTTTCTTCTCGTCCACATCTTGCCCGACGTGTTCTTCTATCTTCTCCGTCCGTCCTTCAGCCTTCTGGTCCCGCATCTTGCCCGTTGTCTTGTCCTGTCTTCTTCTCCGTCCGCCTCCTCGTCCGCATCTTGGGTCTTCTGCGGTGTTCTTCTCGTCCCCGGACCCAGCGTTTGAATTTGATTTGGCCGCCGTTTTCCCGCTCCTGGGACCCGCCCCCCTCTGACGCCACAAGTAAACTCCTTAGAAGGTCATGTGCGTCAGAGGGGGGCGGGGTCACATGAGTGTGACACGGCGGGAACTTCTTCTCCGGGCGGCGCGATTGAAATTGAATTCCCCCGCTGTGTGACGCTCTGCGACCCCGCCCCCCTCTGACGCACATGACCTTCTAAGGAGTTTACTTGTGGCGTCAGAGGGGGGCGGGGTCACATGAGTGTGACACGGCGGGAACTTCTTCTCCGGGCGGCGCGATTGAAATTGAATTCCCCCGCTGTGTGACGCTCTGCGACCCCGCCCCCCTCTGACGCACATGACCTTCTAAGGAGTTTACTTGTGGCGTCAGAGGGGGGCGGGTCCCAGGAGCGGGAAAACGGCGGCCAAATCAAATTCAAACGCTGGGTCCGGGGACGAGAAGAACACCGCAGAAGACCCAAGATGCGGACGAGGAGGAGACAGGACAAGACAATGGGCAAGATGCGGGACCAGAAGGCTGAAGGACGGACTGAGAAGATAGAAGAACACGTCGGGCAAGATGTGAACGAGAAGAAAGAAGCAGCGGAAGAAACCCGAAGGAAAGAAGAAAAGAAGATTTTATTAAAAGATTTGTCAAAAGCCGGCTACTGTCATTTTTAACACTTTGACATTTTTTTTGGGGTGAAATGGTAGAGGTACAATGTACCCCATTACCATTTCACACAGGGGGGGGGGTCAGGATCTGGGGGTCCCCTTTGTTAAAGGGGTCTTCCAGATTCTGATAAACCTCCCGCCCGCATACCCCCACAACCACCGGGCAAGGGTTGTGGGGATGAGACCCTTGTCCCCATCAACATGGGGACATCCTCCCCATGTTGAGGGCATGTGGCCTGGTGCGGTTCAGGAGAGAGGGGGGGCCGCACTCTGTCCCCCCCTCTTTTCTGCGGCCGGCCAGGTCAACGTGCTCGGATAAGGGTCTGGTGTGGATTTTTAGGGGGACTCCACGCCATTTTTTTTTTCAATTTGGGGTGGAGTTCCCCTTAAAATCCACACCAGACCTGAAGGGTCTGGAATGGATATTTGCCGGGAACCGCACGTCTTTTTTTTTTTTGGTTTTTACGGCGGGGTTCCCCTTAATATCCATTCCAGACCTGAAGGGCCTGGTAATTTAATTTGGGGGAACCCCTACACATTTTTTTGTTTGTTTTATGAATGAATCCCTTTAGAATTGTCAGAGCCGACAATTCATTATAGCCGCGTGTGAATTTTTAAATGACTTTTTTCCTTCTGAATGTCATTTTGTGCAGGGGGAGTTCTAAGTGCGGGAAAAATGCGCTATTTCACATGCTGACATTACACCCCCCCTAGGTACGAAATTTAAAGGAATATTTCACTTTTATTGTTTCACTTTAAGAATTATTAATTTCACTGCTCCCGAAAAAACGGCCGTTTTAAAAAATAAAAAAAGCATTGATACATGTTCCCTGGGGCAGAACTGAGGTCCCCAAACACTTTTTAGGACAAAACTTGCAGATTAGCCTTTAAAATGAACACTTTTGATTTCTCCCATAGACTTCTATAGGGAGTTCGGCGCGGCTTTACATATTAGTTTCAATGCGCCGGCTGCTACGCTGGTTCATGCGCCCAATTAAGCCTCCACCCGGAGTACTAATTAACGCATGAACCAGCGCAGCGCACAGAGCATAGTAAATCAGGCCCTGTGTCTCTATCTCTCTATCTCTCTCTGTCTGACTGACTGGTCTTCTCTAGAACCGCCAACACACTACACTAGGCAGCCGTGCAGGCTGCCTTTTATAGTGGGGGGCGTGTACTAATCCCCCTGAGCCATAATTGGCCAAAGCCACCCTGGCTTTGGCCAATTATGGCTCTTCGTTTTTTGAGCGCTGTGATTGGCCAAGCATGCGGGACATACAGCATGCTTGGCCAATCATCAGCGCTCAACGCCCCAGTGAATTATGGGACGTTTTGCGTCACTCGAATTTGGCGCGAACGACCCGTTTTGTTCGAGTTTCGACGAACGATCGAACGACCGATGTTCGAGTCGAACATACGTTCGAATCGAACGCGGAGCTCATCCCTAGAGAGGACTAAGAAAATATAACCATGCCAATGGTGCAGCAGAAAACATATAGCACATTGGGGAAGGTTTGTGGTCCAGGATAATAGGACAATCAAAATTAGAAGCACACTAACAGCGTATCGCAAGTCGGCGGGGACTCTTTCTGTGCTGCCCCCCTGCAAAGTGCTGCCCTAGGCCTGGGCCTTGTTGGCCTAGGCCAGGATACAGCGTTGATCTTGGCCCCCTATTTAATCTTCAACTGCCATGATGCTGCACATGTGATCAGTTATGACACCAGCAATTGGATGGTTTGACAGTTTGGTTGAGAGAACAACCAATTTGATAATAACATTCCCGTCACGTGACGGAAATTAGACTATTTTTTAAACTGGTAAATAGATGGGTTTACTTCCACTTTAAAAAAAAGAAACGAATGCAGCCATAGGGCCAGGTTCACAAAGAGATACGACGGTGTATCTCCTGATACGCCGTCGTATCTCTGAATTCCGTCGGTCGTATCTATGCGACTGATTCATAGAATCAGTTACGCATAGATATGCCTAAGATCCGACAGGTGTAAGTGACTTACACCGTCGGATCTTAGGCTGCAATTCCAGGCTGGCCGCTAGGTGGCGTTTCGGTTTATTTACGCGACAAATATGCAAATGAGGAGATACGCCGATTCAGAAACGAACGACCGCCCGGCGCTTTTTTTTACGTCGTTTGCCTCCGGCTTTTTCCGGCGTATAGTTACCCCTGGGTCTATGAGGCGCAGCCAATGTTAAGTATGGCCGTCGTTCCCGCGCCGAGTTTTGAATTTTTACGTCGTTTGCGTACGTCGATTCACAAAAGAGCTGGACGCAAGTTACGCTCACGCCGAAACCAATGACGTCCTAGCGACGTCATTTGGACCAATGCACGCTGGGAAATTTAGCCGGGGGCGCATGCGCAGTTCAATCGGCGCGGGGACGCGCCTGATTTAAATACTACACTCCCCCTAGCCGCGGAATTTTAATTCCGCCGGGGGATTTACGATACGCCGCCGCAAGTTTTGAGGTAAGTGCTTTGTGAATTAACCACTTGCCTCAAAAACTTGCGGCAGCGGATCTTATATCAGATAGGTTACGTGGATCTAAAGATCCGCTAACCTATGTAAATCTGGCCCATCATATCTAAGAATTGGTAAGCTGCAATATAATGTTTGCTTTTGGGTTTAATACTGCTTTAAGATTTACTATAAAATCAAATACACGGCTTAGAAGAACTTTCTCTTTGGCTTTGTCCACATAATGGAAGAATAAATAAATTACAAAGTAAAGTGGGAAGTATAAAAATGTTTATTTTTCTTATTATCTTTAGTTTATAGTTTAATAAAAGAGAAACAATGAAGAGAGAATATGGAAGCCCAGACATGTGTTATAAAAGTATTATGTCCACTATAAGTTTTTCAAAGCATAGCAGTCCTGGTTTTATGAAATTGTACGTTCTCTAGCATACTTACTGGGTACAATTTTATGTACTATGTAATGATAAAACTCCTATGATTTTATATCCTCCAATGAACAGTGTCTGGTACACAGAACCAGTGGGATTGATGGGCCTGTTTTGTTGTGATAATGTGATGCCCAAGAGAATCCATATCATCAGCCAACATACAAAGGGGATCTTTATTCTAATGGTCAGACTCCTAAATACTCTGTCAACGGAGGTGTCGAAGACCGATATGATTTTAATTGTGAGTTGGAGGCCTTTGGTAGAGTGAATGATCCATTAAAATAATCTGATTTTGGTTGAAAAAGTCAAAAAGGTGTATTGTTTGTCCTCTGGATCAGCAGTAAAAGTAAAGAATCCATTGAACTTAATTGATTTTTAGCCTTTTTAGCCTCACAGACTATAAAACATATAGCAGAGCTGTACCAAAAATAGTGCAAAAGTGGGCATTACTTTTTTCTTAACCGGTTGCCGACTGCCTCACGCACTTATACGTCAGCAGAATGGCACGGGCAGGCAAAGCAACATATATATATACGTTGATTTAAATCTGTTGCCTATCGGGCACACGCTGCGGTCTCCGTGACCATGCCCGCAGGACTCGCAGACTCGATGTCTGCCGGTGTCCCGTGATCGGGTTACGGAATGGCAGAACGGGGGGATGCCTTTGTAAACAAGGTATCTCCCTGTTCTGCCTTGTGACACAACACTGATCGTCTGCTCCCTCTCATCGTGAGCAGCGAACAGTGACGTGTCACAGTAAGCCATGCCCCCTAACAGTTAGAATCACTCCCTAGGACACACTTAGCCCCATACTGGTTATCCCCTTCCCTGCCAGTCACATTTATACAGTAATCAGTGCATATTTATAGCACTGATAGCTGTATAAATGGTCCCATAATAGTGTCAAAAGTGTGCGATGTGTCTGCCATAGTGTCGCAGTCACAATAAAAATCGCAGATCGCCGCCATGACTAGTAAAAAAAAAATAATACAAATTTCATAAAACTATCCCCTATTTTGTAGACTATAACTTTTGCACAAACCAATCAATAAACGCTTATTGCGATTTTTTTTTTTAAACAAAAATATGTAGAAGAATACGTATCTACCTAAACTGAGGATTTTTATATATATATATATATATATATATATATATATTTGTGGGGAAAAGTTATTATAGCAAAAAGAAAAAAATATTGCTTATTTTCAAAATTGTCGCTCTTTTCGTTTATAGTGCAAAACATTAAAACTGCAGAGGTGGTCATATACCACCAAAATAAAGCTCTATTTGTGGGAAAAAAAGGACATCAATTTTGTTTGGGAGCTACATTGCATGACTGCAAAATTGTCAGTTAAAGCGTTGCAGTGCCGAATTGGAAAAAGTGGCCCTGTCATTTGGCAGCCAAATGGTCCGGGCTGAAGTGGTTAATTTACAGAAGTCGCTCAAATTTCACACGTTGGTAGAGTAGCTGTTCCTATACAGTACCTCTTCTCCTTCTTCTGTTTTCATTGCAGGTAAATAATGGATTCCACACAGGAGCAACGTGAGTACTTGAAATGAAGTAAAGTGCAGAATAATAGGTTATGTTTAGTAAGCACATCGAGATAAAATAGAGCGTTGGGATAGGAAGATGCTGGTGCTTTTCAAAGGTAGCCTTCTTGGTCCTAACAGGCAGTTACTGCAATACTCATATCCCTTGAGATATCGGATTTGTGCGTAACCTAAAATACATTCTAAGCAGAGGTAAATTTTACAAAGAAAGCGCAAGCAGATGTCTTCCTTGTTCACTCAAATGAAATTATTAACCGCTTGCCGACCATATAACTTACATATATAGTGGCGGAGCTGCCTCCCTGCACTCAATCATGTACCTAGTATGCGATCCGAGCGCTCGGGCAGGGAGCGCGCGTGCACACACTGGTCCCGTTGTGCTGTAATTCATCACAGCACATGCCGATCACCGAGTCCCAGGCAATGATTGACCACAGGCACTCAGTGATCGGCTCTGAGCTTCAACAAACATGGCTCTGTGAATGTAAACAACACAGAGCTGTATCCGTTGACAGGGGATCTTGTTGTTTGCTAAGCAGGTGATGAAAACAACTAGATCTCCAGTAAAAGCAGCACACGTTACACACATAAACACGTAGGCACACATTTTACCCCTAGATGTTAACCCCTTCCTGCCCAGTGTCATTAGTACAGTGGCAGCGCATATTATTAGCACTGATCACTGTAATAATGGCACTGGTGATGTCAGTGGCAGTCAGTTCCCCCCCAGCATCAGTTAAGCCTTGTACACGCGATCAGTCCATCCGATGAGAACGGACCAATGGACCATTTTCATCGGTTAACCGATGAAGCTGACTGATGGTCCGTTGCGCCTACACACCATCGGTTAAAAAAACGATCGTGTCAGAACGCGGTGATGTAAAACACAACGACGTGCTCAAAAAAACGAAGTTCAAAGCTTCCAAGCATGCGTCGACTTGATTCTGAGCATGCGTGGATTTTTAACCGATGGTTGTGCCTACTAACGATAGTTTTTTTTTTTCTATTGGTTAGAAATCCATCGGTTGAATTTAAAGCAAGTTGGCTTTTTTTTAACCGATGGTTAAATAACCTATGGGGCCTACACACGATCGGTTTTGACCGATGAAAACGGTTCATCAGACCGTTGTCCTCTGGTTAACCTATCGTGTGTACGAGGCCTTAGTGTCAGATTGCCCATTGGACTACCGCAGTCCCATTATAAGTCGCTGATCACCGCCATTACTAGTATAAAATAAATGAATAAAAATTCCAGTAAATAGTCCATAGTTTGTAGACACTATGGGGGTTATTTACGAAAGGTAAATCCACTTTTACAAGTGCAAACTACAAGTGCAAATTGCACTTGAAATTGCACTGAAAGTGCCCTTGGAAGTGCATTGGCTGTAGATCAGAGGGGGACATGCAAGGAAAATAAGAAAATAAATAAAAAACAGCATTTTAGCTTGCACATGATTGGATGATAAAATCAGCAGAGCTTCCCCTCATTTCAGATCTACCCCTCAGATTTATATCGACTGCACTTCCAAGTGCAATTTTTTTTTCAAGTGCACTTTGCCCTTGTAGTTTGCACTTGTAGTGCAAAGTGGATTTGCCTTTCGTAAATAACCCCTTATAACTTTCACACAAACCAATCAATACACAATTATTATTATTTTTTTCCCCAAAGACATACAGAATACATGCAGAATACATTTCAGTATTATGGGATGTGTTTTATAACAAAAAGTAAAAAATATATATATTTTTTTCAAAAATTTCGTTTTTATTTTCTTTATATAATAAAAAATAAAAAACCCAGAGGTGAGAAAATATCACCAATATATTTATACGCTTTTTGCGTGAAAAATAATTATAAAAAAATTATATGACCATGCAATTGTCAGTTAAATTGCGCATAGCAAATAATGGCCTGATCATGAAGGGGGTAAAGTGCTTAAATATGTGAAATGTTTACTTTTTTAATTCACACAAGCAAGCTATTGGGGTATTTTTTCTGCTATTCTAAAAAAATAATAAAATAAATAGCAAAAAAAAATCAGTTGCAGGAATACAAAAACATTTTATTCCCCACGCAATTGATTTCTAAACTATAGCAAACATGTCACAAATAAAGATCATGCAAGGTGTTACGGAGCAGAATCAGACAAAGCAAACACTGTTTTTACACAATCAATTCACCTCTGCCAGCACTGGGAAGATTACCCTTATTTCTACTGGCTATCAGAATAGGGAGTAAAGTGAAATCCCCCCAATAGGGACACATGCGACCATAAAAACCTGGGGGCAGATCCACAAAGATCTGCCTATCTTTAGGCAGGCGTAGTGTATCTAAGATACACTACGCCGCTGTAACTTACTTTTTCTTCTTGTGAATTCTCAAAGAATCCGCACGGTAAGTTACGGCGGCGTAGTGTATCTATTGCGGCGTAAGGGCGCGCAATTTCAAATGGGAGTGATGGGGGCGTATTCTATGCAAATACGTTGTGACCCGACGTAAACAACGTCCGATGTGTCTGCCATAATGTCACAGTCATGAAAAAAAATGCTAATCGCCGCCATTAGTAGTAAAAAAAAATTATTAATACAAATGCCATAAAACGATCCCCTATTTTGTAAAACGCTATAAATTTTGCGCAAACCAATCGATAAACGCTTATTGCGATTTTTTTTTACCAAAAATAGGTAGAAAAATACGTATCGGCCTAAACTGAGAAAAAATTATGTTTTTTTATATCTTTTTGGGGGATATTTATTATAGCAAAATGTAAAAAATATTGCATTTTTTTCAAAATTGTCGCTCTAGTTTTGTTTATAGCGCAGAGGTGGTCATATACCACCAAAAGAAAGCTCTATTTGTGGGAAAAAAAGGATGCCAATTTTGTTTGGGAGCCACATCGCGCAATTGTCAGTTAAAGCGACGCAGTGCCGAATCGCAAAAACAGGGTAAGTTCTTTACCTCCATAATGGTCCTGGTCTTAAGTGGTTAAAGAGAAAGCAAACCTTTTTTTTCCTGAAAAATAAAACCTGCAAGAGAAAGGCATAATGAGCTAGTATGCATGAAAGCCCCCGTCGTTCCCCTCCTCCTCCGCTGCCATGTTCCCTCCGAGCACCTTCTCGGTATCGCCGATCCCGCGCTGTGACTGGCCAGAGCGGCGATGACGTCACTCCCGTGCAAGCGCGCAGGACCCGGCATGATACCGCGCATGTGCACAGGACTGGCATAACCCCGGCATTATCCCATTCATAAAACCAGGACGCTCAGTAGACATCTGTGTTTTCTGCAAATATCTCCTTAACCGTGTGGGTTAAGGAGATATTTCTTGCACCTACAGGTAAGCCTTAATCCACTTTAAGAGTTCCCTTCACTAGCACCCTTTAGCTTATAAGTTGAAAACCACTGTTCTAGATCTTAATCCTTTGTTAGGACAGATAAATCTAATTTACAACTGATAATAAGATCCGCCAGTACAATATAGACAGAATTAATTATGGTAAGCTACAATGCCTCAGCCCCCCTCAGAAAAATTACAGAGGAAAGCTAAGCAAGATTTTTCAGTCCTGAAATTTTCTGAAAAGAACATTTAAAAAGGTATGCAGCTATTTTTAAATATTTGTGTAAAGTTATGCTATGTGAATGGGAACATGTAACATATATAAGCTGAATATTTTCCCGCTTTGACAGCAAAAGTGGAAATACACATTAAATAAAATCCACTTTTCTCTTGCCTACAATAGCTTTGTATCACTTAAGAGATTGAGTAATGCACATTTCTATTTTATAAAGTTAAATCTTTGTCTTTCTCTAGATATTTATGCAAATTTTAGAAATATAATTATATATTTTTGTAATATATGTGATTTCTTCTTTTGTTCTTGTAAATAAACCTCTTTGTGTATATTCTACATCGGATGTTTAAGCAATAAGCAGAACAGATGGGCATTTTTTCTTCTGTGCCCCTTTCTTTTCTCTACCTGCCTTTTGAAAATGCCTGATTTTTTTTTCTTTTTTTCCAGCAGAATCTGGTGGAAAACCAATGTTGTCTAAGGTACATTTAAATGATAAAAGCTACATTTAAAGCTCCACAAGGGGACCCATAATTAAGAGGGTAAAGGTGTGAAAAGTACTAAGTAAAAGCGCTAAGAAGGTCAGGTGGCAAGATGGAGATCCAGAAAGGGATTCAAAGGTACAAATACCAATTAGCGTATTTAACAATATATATCCAGTGGTCTTTGAGAAAATGAGTGATAATTTAGTCAGCTGGAAGATAATTAGAACTGCAGTGATATAATATTAGGCCTAAGAGGCAGGAAAAAGTGGGTCTAATTAAAACAGCGGCAATATAATATTAGGCAGAGGGGCACAAAAAGTATGGTTATGAAAATTAGAGGCTGGAAAATAAAAATAAAACATCCTTGTATTTTTTTTTCTTTGACTTCATAATGGAGAATTTAATTTAGTAAAAAAAATGTACATTCTTGAAAAAAAATAGAAATAAAAACAAAAAAATAAAAAATAGACGCTTAACAAACATAAAAAGCAACGGAGTTCAGCCCATTACAAACCCCTATTTAAAATTCCATTCTCGCTGTGTATCATTTCCTTTTTTATGATGTGATTTTTCACAGTTTATAATTAAAGGTCAAGTACTATTTCACATTAATGGTTTTGTTTCACTTGGGAAGCTGCCAAACACTTCACTTTTCTTTCATACCAATCCAATTCTCACAGCTCTGTTTTCTCTGGAAAAGTTTAGAACACGTTTGTTTGGCAATTTTGTTTCTGCTAACCTACAAAGGAAAGAAATGGGTTCTTGAAAATCTCTTGCTGATTCTTGAGATAGCTATACCAGATCAGAAAGAAATCAAGGGTCAAAAGCCGCTAAAGCGAGTCAAGCGTTACCATGCATGTGCTCAATAAATATTTGTTCAAAGCTGAAATCTAGCCACATAGGTAAATACATATTTGAGATACGTATATGTAGATGACTTAAAGTGTATTTATGGTGAAAATGTAAGATCATTTATTAATTTTCACATTATATTTCAATTATTTCTAACTTACCTATCCATGTCTGTACAGACCTTGCCATACAGCCTGGCTCGGGGTGGAAATCTAATACCATAAGCGGTATCCCCGAACCAGACTCAGGATTGCATCGCAGTGTTCAGGTAGGCATTACTTACCTTGTCCCCTGGATCCAGCGATGTCTCCCCGCTGTGTGATCGAGCTGCCTCCACCCTTAGTCGCTCAACGCATTCCTATATGTGAGAGAGATGTTGTAGTGAACCCCCAAACTCCTGTGTTCTGATTGGAGTGACACCTGGGGTCAGTGGCGGTTCGTCTATAGAGGGCGCTGGAGCGCAACCCCCTCTGGCTCTCGCACCGCCACTGAATAACATAGATTCATGCATTGCATGAATCTATGTTATTCTTGCCGGCCGCTGGTCTATTCAGATGGCCGGACCTTGAGCGCCGGCCACTTGAATAACGGCAGCTGGTTGGCTGTGCAGAAGTGCCTATCAGAGCCAGCTTTTCGAGTACAGTGGGCACAGTGGCGGCAATTAAAGGGCACAGTGACATCAATGGGCACAGTGCACCCCGCTAGCAGCCGAAATGCGCCGCAAATCTGCCCATAGCGTCGGTGGTAAAAATAGCGGATTTTTAATGCTATTCAGTGTGAAAGGGGTCTTATTTGCATTTTAAGCTATTAATATCAACCCTACAAAATCCCAATATCCACAAAAGACCGTGGAATCCTTTCACATGCACATGGAGAAAAGTGAGCAGTCATTCAATGGTCAGTGAAATACACTATAATACCAAAAGTATTGGGACACCTGCCTTTACACGCACATGAACTTCAAAACCATCCCAGTCTTAGTCTGTAGGGTTTAATATTGAGTTGGCTCACCCTTTTCAGCTATAACAGCTTCAACTCTTCTGGGAAGGCTGTCCACAAGGTTTAGGAGTGTGTCTATGGAAATGTTTGACCATTCTTCCAGAAGCGCATTTGTGAGGTCAGGCACTGATGTGAATGAGAAGGCCTGGCTTGCAGTCTCTGCTCGAATTCACTCTAAAGGTGTTCTATCGGGTTGAGGTCAGGCCAGTCAAGTTCCTCCACCCTAAACTCGCTCATCCATTTCTTTATGGACCTTGCTTTGTACATTGGTGCGCAGTCATATTGGAACAGAAAGGGTCCATCCCCAAAGTCTTCCCACAAAGTTGGGAGCATGAAATGATCCAAAATGCCTTGGTAAATTGACGCCTTAAGAGTTCCCTTTAATGGAACTGAGGGGCCAAGCCCAACCTATGACAAACAACCCCACACCATAATCCTCCCTCCACCAAATGCTTTAGACCAGTATACAAAGCAAGGTCCATAAAGTCCATAAAAATGCACTTCTGGAAAAATGGTCAAACATTCCCATAAACATACTCCTAAACCTTGCAGACAGCCTTCCCAGAAGAGTTGAAGCTGTTATAGCTACAAAGGGTGGGCTAACTCAATATTGAACCCTACGGACTAAGACAGGGGTGACATTAAAGTTCTTGGGCCAGATTCACGTATCTGGCCGTATCTTTGTGCGGGCGTAGCGTATCCTATTTACGCTACGCCTCCTCAACTTGGACAGGCAAGTGCAGTATTCACAAAGCACTTGCTATGTAAGTTGTGGCGGCGTAGCGTAAATTGGCTGGCGTAAGCCCGTCTAATTCAAAATAGGCTGGTAGGGGGCGTGTTGTATGTAAATGTATCGTGACCCCACGTAAATGATGCACCTAACGAACGGCGCATGCGCGCGCATGCTCAGTATCACGTCGAATTTACTCCATAAGATACGCCAGGCCCAATGCCTGTGACGTGAACGTAACCTACGCACAGCCCCATTCACGTACGACTTACGTAAATGACGTAAAAAGATAAGCTTGCTGACATCCATACTTTGCATTGGCTGGGCCTCATATAGCAGGGGTAACTTTACGCCGGACGTAAGCCTCACATAAATGGCGTAGCGGGCGCAAGTACGTTTGTGAATCGGCGTATCTACCTAATTTACATATTCAACGCGTAAATCTACAGAAGTGCCCCTTGCGGCCAGTTTAAATATGCACCCCATAATACGACGGCGTAGGAGACTTACGCCGATTGTATCTTGGCCAAATCTATGCGTAACTGATTCTAAGAATCAGGCGCACAGAAACGACGGCTCACAATCGGACTTACGACGGCGTACGTGGAGATACGCCGTCGTAAGTCCAATGTGCGTATAAAGGCAGGTGTCCCAGTATTTTTGGTAATATAGCGTATGTCATGGATCAATAGCATTGCTCATAAATATCTTGTCTATGTATGAGCGGCTTAAGCCTACGAAGTGCAATCTAAATTGAATAAATTTAAAGTCTGTTTGTCATGAAATGTACGAACTCGAAACCTCATAACAGACAAATCCCCCAGTGCTTTCTCACCATATGTCTCCTTTATTAATGTCTGGATTGTAGTTTTGTGAAAACTTCTGTGCTGCCTCAATTTTTAGTAGCATAGATAATTTATTGCATGCCGGATGATAGACTGCCAGACGTATACACGATTCCGTTTGCAAAACTGCGCAGCCTTAGCCTCTTAATGGTGTCATTTTGGCTGAATGCTATTAACAGATTACCCCAGCCTAGGGCAATGGAGCATGTGCAGCCGAAAGATAACCTTGTGTTCATAATTTAATATTAACTATTTTCTCCATAGTCGCCTCTTTCCAGTACATTAACAACAAACCAATGTACCCTTGTCCCCTATGGTCATTTTTTTTCCTCCCTGCCAGAAAATAAAAAATAAAACGGATTACAAGATAGCAAGTTCTTGAAGATTTTCAGTGGACTATTACAAATCTCTCAACGCCTGATCTGTAGAAATGAAAAAAATAAATAAAAAATAAACAGTCTTCGGTTCAATCAGACCTAATTCCTCCAATTTAGCTTTGCCTCTACTTCAAAGGTTCCCCTATTAGCACTATGGCTAACACATTTAAACAGTCGTTTCTACCAGTTCTGATACGGCAAGCTAGCAGTTATGCTTAACACACCGTAAGATCAAAAACTTTTTATTTTTTTAGGACATTTTCTGACACTATTTGATAGAATAGTGTAAGCCTTTTAAGGGGAAGCCTTTATGGAATTTTCATCCTATTCCGTTCCTGCGAGCTAAATTTCTATCCTGTATTAGCTATCATATCACTGGAGTATTAGCAGGCTTGGTTTGCCAGCGGTTCAGGGCTGTGTGAAGGCCCCTATCACTCCCCAGCACTCACATACAGACGCATTATAGCTTTTATCTCATCTTCTGCAGCAAGTACATGGCCCAATTCATTCCTCCAGGCTACTTTACTAATAACCTATTCCTTATCAGGCCCTCTCCACCTCAGCCTGTGATCAAAGACCCAATTAATGGGATGGAGAAAGGTGAAGCATTGAAATAATGGAGACAGCTGTTTTTCTCTGTTAGAGAAAATCTATTTGTATTGTTATCTTGGCTCGAGGTTCCGCAGCACTACTTTAATTCAGTCTCCTTCTATTCCTGCAGCTGATAAAAAAAAGTCACAATGAACTGCGTGCAGAATGGTCGCTGAAATATCACTCTGTTTCAAACCTTACTGCCTGTTATCGTGTTGAAGGTGGAAACAGTCGAAGATAAGAGAGGAAATATTTAACAAAGAACCTATCAAATGAAAAAAATAAAAAGGAATTTTTTTCAGTTCTTCTTTCATAGGACCACTTCTGGAATGTTGATACTTAGTAGGTGCAGCTCTAGAAATATCAACAATAGTAATTCGCCAGTTTTTGTCTAGTCAAGCTTTTTATAAGTTAAACTTTAACTATTGGCAAAAAAAAAATTAAAAATACATATATGATGCAGTGCAGTCACTATTTATTACAGGTATTCATATAGTGCCAACAATTTTTGGCAGCACTTTTCAGGCATTAAGCCTTGTTCACACGCACGGTTTTCTCGGCAAGGAAGTTGCTGGCAGAGCTTTCTTGCCGAGTAAAGCCCTGTACACACGATCGGTTTGTCTGATGAAAACAGACCGATAGACCGTTTTCATCGGACAAACCGATCGTGTGTGGGCCCCATCGGTTTGTTTTCCATCGGTGAAAAAAAATAGAACATGTTTTAAAATTTTCCTATGGATAAAAAAACGATAGAAAAAAACGATCGTCTGTGTGGAAGTCCATCGGTCAAAAATCCACGCATGCTCAGAATCAAGTTGACGCATGCTCGGAAGCATTGAACTTAATTTTTCTCAGCATGTCGTAGTGTTTTACGTCACCGCGTTGGACACGGTCAGCTTCATCGGATATCCGACGAAAAAATCCATCGGATTAGATTCCATCAGATATCCGATTGTGTGCACAGGGCTTTAGCCTTGCTTGTGTACGAGGCTTTGAGGTTTCTCGTCAAGAAAACTGCCCAGAATCTAGACGAGAAAAATAGAGAACCTGTTCTCTATTTTCTCGTCGTGATTCTCGGCAGTGTTCTCCTGCCCGCTGGAACAAATTTGATCATGCCTTGTTGTTTTTTGATTTTTTTTTGCCTGCCTCTGAATCAACTGTGGGTAAAGGATTGTGTACATAGGATTGTACAATTTTCATTATTGGTTGAACTAGATGGACTTGTGTCTTTTTTAAACCTGACTAACTATGTAACTATATGTAACTTCGTGCATATAATGCTTGAAGGTGAAAAACCTTCAGCTTTCAGAACCACTTTAAGGCAATCATTGAAAATGTATCTCTTCAGAGAATCCTATCCTGGCTCCACCTACCAACTGAACTTTTAATTCTTCCATCAGCTCATCCCTCACAGTTATTACCTTATTTGTTATTTTGGACGTCCACTGACGAACCTTATAGTGATAGTGGTTGCAGAACCCTGTAGTTAAATTCATCTATTCAGTGTGGATTTGTATCTAATTTGTTCACATTTGTTTTGTGTCACCTGTATATTCTTGTTATATGCATATCATCATAGGTGTTTTTGCATTTTTGGATACACTTTAATATTGCATTCTCACATTTCACTTTTGTTTCATTTGTATTTTTGCTATATGCATAATATTTTAGGTGGTTTTGCAAACCTTAGACACATACCATATTGTACTTACTCACTTCTACAGTTATGTGTATTATTACATGCTCATTAACCTATAGATCCCCATTGCGTCTGTTTTAGACGCGTATATTTTACATTGTTTCTTACACTTTGTATTTTTGCGTACGGAATTTTTATATTCCATACTTTCACTATGTTTATTTTCTAAAAATTATTCATCCCATTTTTCACATACACAGCGCTACACTTTAAAGTTCCATTATCTTTTGTACCACTTGCCTCACCCCGTTAGTTTGTATGTGCTTGCCGTTTATGAGAAGAGATCTCCTAACCCTCTCGTATTTTATTGTATTGTAAATGCCCTGGCTGTCTCCCTTTATATTGTAAAGAGCTGCACTAACTTTGGGCGCTATAAAAATCCTGTATTATCATAATAATAAATAATTATAGGCTCCTTGCACTTGGGACCTCTAGCCCCTGTGTGTCCAGTTCCTGCATTTTGGTTTACCGAGGAGGCATAGGTACAGCTTCCAGCCCCACTTCCTTCAGCTTGTTAAACTATATGCACAGCTGATGGACAGGGCTAAACGCTGTACTGAATGGTGCTAACATTTAGGGCCATATGTGTCTTGGGGTAAATGCCTGGAACACAAGTATTCTGCATTCTAGGCATTTTTCCCTCAACACATAGGGACCTAAATGCGAGTACCACTCAGTACAGCATTCGCCTTAATGCAGCCATTGTGTATTTCAGTCTTTCATAGAATTTGACTGGCTGAAGGCAAAAGGACTGTACACTCCACCTGTGCCGCCTGGGTGGACTAGATTGCCAGGATTGGACATGCAGAGGGCTAGACACCCTAGTGTGAAAGGAGCCCTGCTTGAGCCAATTTGGACAGGGGCCCATTAAGCTACCAGAGCAAAAATTGTTGTTGTTTCTTACATTTTGTTCCTCAATAACAAATAAGATTCATAACCAAAATACTACAATGGAAGCCTAAATTTGGTTAATAATTTCAAGGCAGTATAGATACTTATCTGAGACATGGTAATAAACAAGACCCAACGTAGTTCTAATGCCACATACACAGGACCGTTTTTTTTTAAATGTCATTAAAAACGATTGTGTGTAGGCTGCAGAACATTTTGCACGTCGTAAAAAATGGCCATTAAAAATTTAGAACGTGCTCTAAATTTTCATGTCGTTTTTAACATTGTCGTTTTTAACATTGTCGTTTTTAACGTTGTCGTTTTTAACGTCGTAAAAAATGGTCGTGTGTGGGCTTTAACGACGTGAAAAAAACGCGCATGCTCAGAAGCAAGTTATGAGATGGGAGCGCTCGTTCTGGTAAAACTAGCGTTCATAATGGAGATAGCACATTCATCATGCTGTAACAGACTGAAAAGCATGAATCGTCTTTTACTAAAACGAAATCAGCAAAAGCAGCCCCAAGGGTGGCACCATCCGAATGGAACTTCCCCTTTATAGTGCCGTTGTACGTGTTGTACGTCACCGCGCTTTGCTAGAGCATTTTTTTTTAGGCAAGGCTGGTTTAACAATAATTGGGTTGAAAAAAACGTTGTTTTTTCTAGACCAGTAAAAATGGTCGTGTGTACGCAGCATGAGAAGACAATGGGGTAGATTCAGGTAGGGGCGCGCAAAGATACGGTGGCGCAGCGTATCGTGTTTACGCTATGCCGCCGTAACTTACAGGAGCAAGTGCTGTATTCACAAAGCACTTGCTCCGTAAGTTGCGGCGGCGTAGCGTAAAAGGGGCCGGCGTAAGCACGCGTAATTCAAATGTTGAAGGGGGGGCGTGTTTTATGTAAATTTATGATGACCTGACGTGATTGACGTTTTGTGCATGCGCCGTCCGTGTACATATCCCAGTGTGCATTGCTTCCAAGTACGGCGCAACAACGTATTGGTTTCGACGTGAACGTAAATTACGTCCAGCCCTATTCGTGAACGACTTACGCAAACAACGTAAAAAATTCAAATTTCGAACCGGGAACGACGTCCATACTTAACATTGGCTGCGCCTCCTAATAGCAGGAACAACGTTACGCCGAAAAAGCCTTAACGCAAACAACGTAAAAAACGAATGCCGGGCACTCGTACGTTTGTAATTTGGCATATCTAGGAAATTAGCATATTCTACGCCGACAACAACGGATGCGTCCCTAGCGGCCAGCGCCAGAATACACCCTAAGATACGATGGCGTAAGAGACTTATGCCAGTCGTATCTTAGGCTAAAGTCGGCGTATCTAGCTTTCTGAATACAGAAAGTAGATACGCCGGCGCAGATTTGAATTTACGCCGGCGTAAATTCTCTGTGAATCTACCCCAGTATAGTCAGGCTGAAGAAGTTAATTGTCTTGGGTGAATGATGTAGATCTCTATTTTATGACATATCCCAACTAAGCCTGGGCATAGATGGACTGTTCTTTCCTCTATAGTAACTGGCAGTGATAAATCTGATCATCATCCTGATTTTAATTCTGGTGGACACAAATTTCCTACCAAACTCAGACTATGCTGACCACCAATGCAAAGGCAGTAAAAGACGATTTCCTTTCCCACAGAAAAAGGAAATGGATGACCAAACAGTTGCAGAACCTTAAAAAATGATGATCACTTCTGATTCTTGTGCTTGAGAATAATAGTTGAGTATTAACCCCTGCCTAGCCTGTTTTAGATTATGTTTGGCCATGTGGGATCTGTTCACCTTAATGGACCAGGCCAGCCATAGTATGCGGGACACTAATTTACTACCATTTTCTTCAATGTCTACCTACCACTGCACACATCTTTTCTGGCCGATTGAAGAGTTCATTGGGAAACTAAGGGTGTTATTTACAAAAGGCAAGTCCACTTTGCACTACAAGTGCACTTGGAAGTGCAGTCGCTGTAAATCTGAGGGGTAGATCTGAAATGAGGGAAAGCTCTGCTGATTTTATCATCCAATCATGTGCAAGCTAAAATGCTGTTTTTATTTTCCTTGCATGTCATCCTCAGATCTACAGCGACTGCACTCCCAAGTGCACTTGTAGTGCAAAGTGGTTTTGCCTTTTCGTAAATAACCCCCTAAAACTCCAAAGAAAGCAAGCTGTAACCCACCAAAACCTTGGACAATAAAGCATGAAAACCCCAATGTTCCACCTATCTCTGCATTGTCAGAATTTTTTGAGGTATGTTGAAGCCAGTCATGCTCTCGTCAGCTTTTGTATGCATCTATGCTGTTTATATCATATTTTTGCATTTTGAAATAACACAGGTCCTCAATAGAGCACATAACAAAGGATGCCATGCCATTTTAATTGGGCGATAGCCAGAGCTGTATACCTTGTTTATAGGAGCTTTTCCGGATCAAGCTGTATTCTTTGACTGTATGTATTCACAGCTGAAAATGAAATTTGTCTTTGCAGATAGTTTTTTTTACAACCTGAAAGAACATGGAAAGAATATTTTAAGCTGTGAAATGTCCCATCTGCTATGCAAATCAGATTCTGCGCATATTGAAGTTCAAAAAAACATATTTGAACCATTTGTTTACCTGGGATAATTATTCTAATATTATATAGGACATTTATAAAAAATTGTGTGTTGTATACATATTTCTTTTATCAATAATTTATGGTTGTCTTCATGGTTATTATCATATAGCTAACCCGTTAGCTGTCTTGATTTTTTGAAATGATATTCCTAGAACTTAGCATGTGCTTAGGTATGTTTAAAGTTTTAGGAGCAGGTCCACAAAGAGAGTACGCCGGCGTATCTAGTGATACGCCGGCGTACTTTCAAATTTCCAGCGTCGTATCTTTGTTTTGAATCCTCAAAACAAGATACGACGGTATCTGGGTTAGATCCGACAGGCGTACGTCTTCGTATGCCTTCGGATCTTAGATGCAATTCTTCAGCGTCCGCTGGGTGGCATTCCCGCCGTAATCCGCGTCGAGTATGCAAATTAGCTATTTCCGATGATCCACAAACGTACGAGTGGCCGTCGCATTCTTTTATGTCGTTTCCGTTCGGCTTTTTTCGGCGTATAGTTAAAGCTGCTATTTGGTGGCGTACGCAATGTTAAGTATGGCCGTCGTTCCCGCGTCGAATTTGAAAATATTTTGCGTAAGTCGTCCGTGAATGGGGCTGGACGTAATTTACGTCCACGTCAAAACAATGACATCCTTGCGACGTCATTTAGCGCAATGCACGGCGGGAAATTTAGGGACGGTGCATGCGCAGTTCATTCGGCGCGGGGACGCGCTTCGTTCAAATGAAACATGCCCACTACTCGCCGATTTGAATTAGGCGCCGTTACGCCGCAAGAGATACACTACACCGCCGTAACTTATGGCGCAAATTCTTTGTGGATTCAAAGCTTCCAAAAGTAAGTTACAGCGGCGTAGCGTATCTCACATACGCTGCGCCCATGCAATTGTATGTGAATCTGCCCCTTAATGTTCTAAGGGCCATATTCACAAAAGGGATACGACGGCGTTTCTCCTGATACGCCTTTGTATCCCTGTTTCTATCTATGCGACTGATTCATAGAATCAGTTACGCATAGATATCTTTAAGATCCGACATGTGTAATAGTTTTACACTGTCGGATCTTAGGATGCAGTACCGCGGCCGCCGCTGGGGGGAGTTCGCGTCGTAAACCAGCATCGGGTATGCAAATTAGGAGTTACGGCGATCCACAAAGCTTTTTCCCGTCGTTACGTCGTCGCGAGTGTTAGATTTCCGTCGCAAAGATAGGGCACCTTTAACATGGTGTAAAAGTACTCCACCATGTTAAAGTATGCCTGTCTTTCCCGCGTCTTTTTGACTTTTTTTTTAATCTTTTATTTTTCCCGGCGTAAATCTTTTTTCACGTCGCGATTCACAAAACGTTGGCGCGTCGTAATTTTGCACAAAGCACGTCGGGAAACTTGCGACGGGAGCATGCGCAATACGTCCGGCGCGGGAGCGCGCCTAATTTAAATGGTACTCGCCCCATTCTATTTGGCCCGCCTTGCGCCGGACGCATTTACGATACACCGCCGCAAGTTTCCAGGTAAGTGCTTTGTGGATCGAGCACTAAACCTGAAAACTTACGGCGGTGTAACTTAAATAGCTTACGTTTCCCCGGCGCAATTGTATGTGAATCTGGCCCTAAGTTCTACCAATTGTTGGCTTTGCAAAAGTCAGAATGGCTGTCTGTTTTTCTTTAGTGTTATTTTGATCCTAGTGTATGTTGCACATATTAACTGGACTACTGGCCTTTGGCTGGCCATGGACACCCTTCCAGTGGACTAGTGACCTTTGGCTGGCCATGGACACCCTTCTATCTGTGAGATTCTAAACATGAACTTCAGGAAGATATAAAATATATAAATTAGTACAGCTCTGTACTAATCGACCGCCGCCGGCCTGCGAACAGAAGCCAGTCAAAGGTACTGTGTACAATTTTTCTACAGGAGCTTTTGAGCCATGCTAAAAACTTTAACCCCTCCTTGCTCTATGATCGTGGATGTCAGCACTGTCAGTTGTGAACTGCAAGTTGTGATTACTATCATATGGATAACCTTTTTATTTTCATTCATGCTTGGATTGGATCTATCATATCTAATTGTGATCAATAAATGGACCTCGTTTTTCACTTTTTGCTATTAAGCCTATATGTGTTTTTGAGTCTCATGAGCGCTGGTTTTATGTTTGATTTGTGTATAATTGGTACTTCTGGGTACGATTTCATCCTGCTGCTCTGGACTCTCACATAAATTCTCTTTTAGAGATGTTTGTAACCTCTTGAATTATTATAATCTTTATTTTTATCATCATCATTATCCACCATTTTTAGCACTAGTGTTTCTTGCTGTTTTTTTTAGTATTTATTAATACATCATTAACCGCTTCTGGACTAAGCCTATTTCTGACACGTGTTGTTTACAAGTTAAAATCAGTATTTTTTACTAGAAAATTACTTAGAATCCCCAAATATATATATATATATATATATATATATATTTTTTTTTAGCAAAGACCCTAGAGAAAACAATGGCGGTCGTTGCAACATTTTATGTCACACGGTATTTGTGCAGCAGTCTTTCAAATGCAATTTTTTGCATATCGTGAAAGATGATGTTACGCCAAGTAAATGGATACCTAGCATGTTACGCTTTAAAATTGCAAGTTTTTGAAACTTTTCTTTGCTTGATCTGAAATGACTAAAGGGGTGTATTGCAAGTAACCGGCACACATAGTCTACAGTTGGGTCACTAGCACATTGGGATATGAAGACATCAGTATAAAGAGTTAATTCAGTGTGAAGCTACAGTGGTTACCAAGGGTAAAGGAGAAGAGCAAGTAAACGTGTTACAGGTACTTAGCGTAGTGCCCATCCCTTCTAGGCCTCGTGCTTGACATATGTGGTGTAGATGGACATGTCTGAAACAATTCTGGCATTGTCTACAATGTGGTTTTTATATAATACCCCTATATCACCTTAATTATTTCTACCTATTTAATTCCCAGCTCTCTGGGCTTCTTACCCTGCCATGGACATAAAGTTCAATAATTCTATGAAGGAGCCTAATTTACAGTATTTTTGTCTAGTCTTTATTTTTCTGTAATTATCCTAAGTTCATGGCAGCAGTTAAGATAGCAATTTAGATTGCAGGTTATCTAATAAACCACAAAATGGGTTGATATGATACCTTGTCAAAAGAGTAATCATGGCTTTACGCTTCGTTTGGCTGTATTTCTTAGAGTCTCTTTGATACTCTCTAATTACTTTAGTGAGAATACCTATCTGACTCAATGTCTTTCTTATTTGCCTGGAGTCTGTCGTATCACACACTTCGGTCTGCTGAAAACTTTGATTAAAGGCACCCAAGCTCTTGTCATGGGGAATTTATGGGACTCTTGCTCTGTTTAATTAATGATGCTTTCTGCCTTTTATATGCCATCTGCTGGTTCATTCCTTCAATGTTTTATAGCTTCCTGAGTATTATCATACTTATGTCCAGGTTTTGGATATGATTTTTGTCATTTATTACACTCTGCCACACTACAGTCTAAAATTCAATGGTAAATAATATTAAAACCTTATTTTAGATCATTAAAAAAAAAAACAGCACTGACCATACTTACACTTAATGAGAACTGTCCCTTGTGCTGGTGCCAATGTCCTAGCTGAAATCCTCCAAATATGAGTGTTGAACCTATAAGGCCCTGTACACACGGTCGGTTTGGTCCGATGAGAATGAACCGAAGTTCATTTTCATCGGACCAAACCGACCGTGTGTATAGGCTATCGGTCTGTTTTCCTTCGGTCCAAAATTTTAAAACATGCTTCAAAACCGAACTGATGGACCGCTGCCCCGATGGTTAGTACAGAAAAGCATCGGTTCAAAACCCGCGCATTCTCAGAATCAAGTCGACGCATGCTTGGAAGCATTGAACTTCGTTTTATTCAGCACGTCGTGTGTTTTACGTCACCGCGTTCTGACCCGATTGGATTTTGAACTGATGGTGTGTACACATATCAGGCCATACGGCCACTTCAGAGGTGAACCAATGAAAACGGTCCGTCGGACCATTCTCATCGGTTTTGTCCGACCGTGTGTACGGGGCCTAATAGGCATTCATCAAGTGCACCTATGCTGCCCTTTTAGCCTCCCTCATCCATTCATAGAAGCCATACTATAGCTTCCATAAATAAAAGGTGCTTTTTGAATGGGGAGGCAGACCTTTTATTCATCTACTCATTCTCCATTTATAGAACGATTTTCATTCATGGAAGTACAGCTTCTATTAATGGTGACAAGTGCCTGTGACAAGTACAGAGCTCATATGGGTCCCCATAGCACTGGAAGATGATGGCTGTGAGAAGGGGGGGCAGAGAAATTCAGATTTCAACTAGGACAGCCGATACCACCACAAGGGACAATTCTCATTAATGTAAGTACTGTCCCTTGTGCTAATATTTTTTTTAATTTCTTACCCAAACTTAGGCTTTAAACATCATTTAGTCATGAATGTTAGAGTTGTCACTAAGGTCTTTATTGTTTGTGGCTGATCATTTCACATTTTCAGATGACAAGATATTGTAGAAGTTTTTGTCTGAAAGCAATAAGATAATAGTGCAATATAACATTGTTGTGTTTACCATGAACATCCGCATACACAACAAGCGTATTTTACTGATTTATTAGAATAGTTTTTGGTCGCTGATCTAGTAGAACAAAAATAAACGAAAAAATTAAGCATTTAATGTTATTTTTTTACATTTCTGTAATTATCATACCCTGGACTGATTCTCTTGTACCCCTTCTCTATGACCAGTGTTGGTGTAGGCTCTCACCAAGACAGGGTGAACTTGGCAGGAGGGCACTTCACAGGTTAAAATCTTTCAGATTATCGCACTGGTGACAGCAGAAAGAACAATCACGGGCTGGTGAAAAATTGGAACAGCAGGAACTGTAAAACATTCTCTAGAGGGGACACAGTTCAATACTGAAGAATAAAACCAGTTGTAACTTTATGTGTTGATATAGGAAACACAGCCTTTCTCAACTAAGGTTGCTGTGGCACATTTGGATGCCATCTAGGTTTATCAGTTGTTGTGCCAAGGCATCATGGATGCCTGCACATGGTACCTATGATCTGCTGTCATTAGACAAAGGCACAAACTTAACCACCAACATACGAGGAAAACAGAAACTGACCACCAGTGTAGTGAGCAGTTTTAGACTATGTGCCAGGGCTTATCATGCGCCAGTATTTGCGAGTATCGTCCCAGGCTCTTTCCCAATGATGGTAAGAAACATTGATGGTTTTTACAATTTATATTGTGGTGCCTTGAGATTTTGCTCATATTTAAAGCATACTGAAAATGCAGAAATGTAAGTGTGCACCTAAGAATATCGGGCCAGATTCACAGAAGAGATACTCCGTCGTATCTCAGATACACCGTTGTATTTCTCAGAGTATCTATGCGACTGATTCATAGAATCAGTTACGCATAGATAGCCCTTAGATCCGACAGGTGTAATTGTTTTACACTGTCGGATCTTAGGATGCAATACCGCGGCCGCCGCTGGGTGGAGTTTGCGTCGTATTCCAGCGTCGGGTATGCAAATTAGGTTTTTACGGCGATCTACGGCGGTATTTTCGCGTTCGGTACGTCGTCGCTAGTCTAGCTTCCCGTCGCAATTTTAGTCGTCGTTTTACCTGCCCTAACTTTACACACCCCACGTATGGGCTGTTTAAAGTATGGCCGTCGTTCCCGCGTCGAAATTTAAAAATGTTTTTGTCTTGCGTAAGACGTCCGGGAATACGAAAGTACGCTATGCACGTCGCCGTTCGAAAAAATGATGTCACTTCGCGCAAAGCACGGCAGGAATTTCAAAACGGAGCATGCGCAGTAGGTCCGGTGCGGGAGCGCGCCTAATTTAAATGGCACATGCCCCTTTGAATTACGCGGGCTTACGCCGGAGGCCGCCAGCGTAAGTTCTCATGCAAGTGCTTGGTGAATCAGGCACTTGCGATGAAAACTTGCGGCGGTGTAATGCATCTACGATACGTTACGCCGCCGCAGTTCTATGTGAATCTGGCCCATCATACCTAGCCTTCAGGAAGGGGGAGCATGCTGGTGTAGAGATTGGATCTTCACTAAGACAGTACCTCTGCAAACCGGCATTGAGGTACCGAAACCCAATGATCCTTCAGAACTGAAAAAAAGCAGAAGTGAGACTGAAGAAAATAACTGAAATCCAGACCTTTGGATTGCTAATACATTATAAAGAATATTTATTACCGTGGATGTCTAACTACAGAGATAAAATACATATATGAAAACAGTTTTCCCTGCCAAAGGATCTGTAGTTCTTAGTATCTTCTGTAGTTTTTCCATTGCTGAGATAACACAGTCCGGCCACACAGCACAGTCAGCCAGGAGACATGCCTCCTCTATTACAGTTATGTAATACAATTAGGTTTGGCCCTCCCATAGCCTTTGACCACACAATTAGAAAGAAGCACATGAGCACAGCAGGTCAACCTTGTGCTGACCTTCTCTCAGTCTGAGTGTTTTTATAGGAGATTTATATAGGTTGATATAAAGTCAAATTCAGGTGCTTACATTAAAATTATTTAACCACTTCAATACCAGACACTTACACTCCTTTCCTGCCCAAGCCAATTTTCAGCTTTTAGTGCTGTCGCTGTTTAAATGACAATTGTGTGGTCATGCTACACTGTTCCCACAAATAGAGCTTTATTTTGGTGGTATTTGATCACCTCTGTGATTTTTATTTGTTTGCTAAACAAATAAAAAAAGACTGAAAATGTTGAAAATGTTGAAAAATGTTGAAAAATAATTATTTTGTTTCTGTTATAACATTTTGTGAATAAGTAAGTTTTCTCCTTCCCTGATGGGCACTAATAAGGCTACATTGATGGGCACTGAAAAGGCAGCACCGATGCGCACTGACGAGCACTGACGATGGGCACTGATAGGCGGCACTGATGGGCACTGGTAGGAGGCACTGCTGGGTGGCACTGATATGCAGCACTGATGGGCATTGATAGGCGGAACTGATGGGCACTTATGAGTGGCACAGGTGGGCACTGATAGGCGCCACTGGGCACTGAGAGACTGCACTGATAGGCGTCACTGATGGGCACTGATATGCGGCACTGAAAGATGGTACTGATAGACTTCACTGGTGGCACTGGCACTGACAGGCATTGCCGATGTGCACTGATGACAGAACTATATAACTACCTGTAATTAATAAATAAATACAGCCTAAATAGTCATTAAACCCTAATCTACATGCAGGTTGGTGTCAGTGGAACAGTGGACGGTGCCAGAAGGGCAGAGATTGGTGTCAGTAGTTTATTTTTTATATTTTTTAATTATTACTTTATAATTTTTTGCAATATTTATTTTACAATAACTTTTTTATTATAGCTTTCTACTGCACTGACAGGCATTGCCGATGTGCACTGATGCCAGCGCTATATAACTACCTGTAGTTTATAAATAAATACAGCTTAAATAGTCATTAAACCCTAATCTACATGCAGGTTGGTGTCAGTGGAGCAGTGGATGGTGTCAGAAGGGCAGAGATTGGTGTCAGGGTGCCGGCACATGGATTCCAACGGGGGTGGGAGGGTTTAAGTATGTGATTAGAGCTAGAGTCATCGGCCAACTGGGGGGGGGGGGGGTTGGTTGTTTGCCGCCGCCTCCCCCAGCCGCCACTGGTGTTACATCTTCTGTTGCTTATATTTCTATGCTGACTTATCAGGCATGTGAACAGTTTGCTGTGGGTTTATTGACACTTTAAAGTAGAACTACTGTCGAAATGTTTTTCTCATTTTGAAAAAAGGGAGGGTTATAACTCCTGTATGGCTTATTTTTTGCCCTCTTTGTCCCATTGGGGAGATTTACCTTCACTTCCTGTTCTATAGCCAAACAGGAAGTGAGAGGGAGTTCCTGCAAATTAAGGGATTTCCTTTGAGGACCCCCTGGTTACCAGAACTAGTGTCACCATTGGAAGATTTCCCCTGTGTGTCTTTTCTGGGGACAATTAAAAAATGTGTACTTTCCTTTACTTTCACTTTCAATAAGAACAGTAAACAGAATGAATAAAGGTGAAGGGCGGGGCATGAAATGTCTGTGGGATTGTGGCAGACCTATAATTTTAATTAAAGTCAGTTAAAGCAATTAAAATATATATACACTTCCCAGGGATTGGTCGATGAGTTGACAGTTGCCCCAACAAATGATCCTCTGGCACAAGTCTCAACCTATAAAAGGAATAGAGGATGCATCATTAGTGGGCAGAAGATGACGAGGATCAGAAAGGAGCACATCCCATCCTACCTCCCTGTCATGCCCCGTTTTTTATGGGGTTTAAAAGTCCCTTCTTTTGAAAAGGGAATATTATAGTTGATGTTATAGTTATAGCTTGAGCTTAAATGGCTGAACTATCCATCCATCTATCTATCTATCTATCTATCTATCTATCTATCTATCTATCTATCTATCTATCTATCTATCTATCTATCTATCTATCTATACTAGTTATTAAGAATATTTTAATATATGCTATGTGTATTGATTATTTACAAATTTATTGAAAGATGATATAAATTGATATAATATGTATACCTATAAATAAAGGGCCAAGGCCAATTTAAACCACATGTATTAACTGAAGTGTTTATTATTTGACTAATGGAATATTTTATTTAAATAACAATTGGTAATAAGTTCATACTACGATCCCATAGAGAGGGTGAATTTCTCTAACGGGGGCACAGACAACAATGCAATATGACATGGGTTCTAATCTACTGCCACTCCATCCAAAACTATAAACACAATGTTGACTTTAGTTATACTTTAAGCATTTTTTTTTATTTCATTTAACAGAGGGAACACAGATAACCCCTTGATCGCCCCCTAGTGTTTAACCCCTTCTCTGCCAGTGACATTTACACAGTAATCAATGCATTTTATAGCACTGATCGCTGTATAATTGTCAATGGTCTCAAAATAGTGTCAAAAGTGTCTAACCTGTCTGCCACAATGTCACAGTCACGATAAAAAAACTACAGATTGCCGCTATTACTAATGAAAAAAAATTATATTAAAAATGCCATCAATCTATCCCCTATTTTGTAGTCACAATGGGGCAGATCCACAGAGAGAGTACGCCGGCGTACTTTCAAATTTCCTGCGTCGTATCGTTGTTTTGAATCCTCAAAACAAGATACGACGGCATCTGGGTTAGATCCGACAGGCGTACGTCTTCGTACGCCTTTGGATCTAAGATGCAATTCTTCGGCGTCCGCTGGGTGGCGTTCACGTCGTTTTTCGCGTCGAGTATGCAAATTAGCTATTTCCACAAACGTACGAGCGGCTGTCACATTCTTTTACGTCGTCTGTAGTCGGCTTTTTTCGCGTATAGTTAAACCTGCTATTTGGTGGCGTACTCAATGTTAAGTATGGCCGTCGTTCCCACGTATAATTTTTAAAAAAAAATTTGTTTGCGTAAGTCGTCCGTGATTTGGGATGGACGTAATTTACGTCCATGTCAAAAAAAATGACATCCTTGTGACGTCATTTAGCGCAATGCACGGCGCTTCATTTAAATGAAACACGCCCCCTACCCGCCAATTTGAATTACGCGCCGTTACGCCGCGAGAGATAGACTACGCCGCCGTAACTTACGGTGCAAAATCTTTATGGATTCGAACCAAACTGCAGTAAGGTACGGCGGCATAGCGTATCTCAGATACGGTGCGCCGGGGCAGATCTTTGTGGATCTGCCCCAAAAACTTTAGCCAAACCAATCAATATACGCTTATTGAGTTTTTTGTACCAAAAATATGTAGAAGAATACATATTGGCCTCACTAAAAGTGAGGAAGAATTTTTTTTTTTATATATATTTTGGGGATATTTATTATAGCAAAAAGTGAACAATATTGCTTTTTTTTCAAAATTGTTGCTCTTTTTTTGTTTAATAGCGCAAAAAATAAAAACCAAAGAGGTGATTAAATGCCACCAAAAGAAAGCTCTATTTGTGGGGAAAAAGGACGTCAACTTTGGGTACAGCGTCGCAAGACCGCGCAATTGTCAGTTAAAATAATGCAGTGCCATATCGCAAAAAAGGGCTTGTTCAGGAAGGGGGCATATTCTTCCGGGCTGAAGTGGTTAAATGAGCTATTCATTTTTGTTGTGTCATTTTGGCTGGATTTCAGATCTAATATTATCAAAATTCTGAAATTGCCAGATTTTAGCTTGCAGGTTTTTTTTAACTATCCCTCCAAATCTGTAATGTCCGTAAACTGTTTAATAAACCCGCCAATCATTCTCTACTTTAGTGTATTTATTTTTGCTAAAAACATGTTTACCTCACAGCAAGTCCCATCACATTTTCCATACATTGGCAAAAAAAAGAAAAAAAAATGCATACATTTAAATTAAACAAACCTTGACATTAATGGCATTTCATTTTGTGCAGCTGACTTTTATAAATTAATTGAGCAAGGAGAAAGTGAGTAGGATTTTAGACCTGAATCCAGTGGAGGCTAACAAAATCACATAAGCGATACATTGAGCCACCTGGGGCTTGACTGAATGCAGGATGGATCAGTGATAGGCTCTCCCAGAAGTATGACTCAAGAAGCCCATTAGTGTCAGTCCTTGCATGCTGCTTTGCTCTCACGCCGACAGAAAGGCCAAGGAAAATGTGAGTTTTACTGTATAGCACAGGCAGAAACATTTCCTATTAATTAAAGCAATTCTACCCCTCGGTTTCTTCATTTGTGATATCCTACTACAATACTTTCAACTATTGTAAAGCTCAGCATTACAAAATGTACAAACGTCTAGGGATCTGCAAAGTAGGAGCAAAAAATAGAGCACTAAAAGTTAATGTGTACCTGTACCTGTCACACAAACGAAAAATAGCTCAACAACTACTCAAGGACCCAAGTCTTCTTCTAGGTCTTATTTATAGTATAGTATGAAAATACCAATGAATGAGCTCCAGGAAGCGCTGGACTGTTCATGCAAAGTGAACCTTGCATTATATATATATATATATATATATATATATATATATACACACACTCTATATACAGTATCTCACAAAAGATACACTTCACATTTTTGTAAATATGTTATTATATCTTTTCATGTGACAACACTGAAGAAATTACACTTTGCTACAATGTAAAGTAGTGACTGTACGGATTGTATAACAGTGTAAATTTTCTGTCCCCTCAAAATAACTCAACACGCAGTCATTAACCGCTTAAGGACCGGACCAATATGCTGCTAAATGACCCAAGGGGTTTTTACAATTCGGCACTGCGTCGCTTTAACAGACAATTGCGCGGTTGTGCGACGTGGCTCCCAAACAAAATTTGCGTAATTTTCTTCCCACAAATAGAGCTTTCTTTTGGTGGTATTTGATCGCCTCTGCGATTTTTATACCTAGCGGGAACAGCGACACTAATACAGCGATCAGAAAAATGATCGCTTAGTGACACTGGCAATAGGGAGTGAAAGGGTTAACTAGGGCGGTGATCAAGGGGTTAAAACTTTATTGGGGGGGTACAGGGGCTACCCTGGACCTAACACTAACTGCCTGTCACACTGACACTAAATGCAGTGATCAGTACATATATGATCACTGCATTCAGTGACACTGTGACAGGGGGTGGGTGATCGCAAGGGGTTAATGTGCCTGCGTGTACTGGTGTCAGTGTAGTGTTGTGCAGACTCACTGCGTGATGTGATCTCTCCTCAGCGGCGGTTGAAAATACTGCCGAGAGGAGAGATCACATCACTTCCCTCTTCCTGTGTTTACACAGGCAGAGGAAGTGACACACGGGGGAGCGCACGGATTGGCTGGGAGCGATCCGGAGGGGGGGGACAAAAACGAACAGCCGCCCCCTCATCCCGGATCGCTTGGACAGCCACGGGAACAGCCGCATGTACCGGGGGGGGGGGTCCGGATCGGACCCCCGACCCACGTCTAGGCAGGGACGTACAGGTACGTTGATTTGCCTGTCCATGCCATTCTGCCGACGTATATGTACATGCGGCGGTCCTTAAGTGGTTAATGTCTAAATTGCTGGCAACAAAAGTGAGTACACCCCTAAGTGAAAATGTTCAAATTGGGCCCAAAGTGTCAATATTTTGTGTGGCCACCATTATTTTCCACCACTGCCTAAACCCTCTTGGGCATGTAGTTCACCGGAGCTTCACAGGTTGGCACTGGAGTCCTCTTCCACTCCTCCATGACAGCATGGTGGATGTTAGAGACCTTGTGCTCCTCCACCTTCTGTTTTAGGATGCCCCACAGATGCTCAATAGGGTTTAGGTCTGGAGACATGCTTGGCCAGTCCATTTCCTTTACCGTTAGCTTCTTTAGCAAGGCAGTGGTCTTCTTGGAGGTGTGTTTGGGGTCGTTACCATGTTAGAATACTGCCCTGCGGCCCAGTCTCCGAAGGGAGGGGATCATGCTTTGATTCAGTATGTCACAGTACATGTTGGTATTCATGGTTCCCTCAGTGAACTGTAGCTCCCCAGTGCTGACAACACTCATGCAGCCCCCAGACCATTACACTCCCACCACCATGCTTGACTGTAGGCAAGACACACTTGTCTATGTACTCCTCACATGGTTGCTGCCACACACGCTTGACACCATCTGAACCAAATAAGTTTATCTTGATCTCATCAAACCACAGGGCAAGGCTCCAATAATCCATGTCCTTAGTCTGCTCGTCTTCAGCAAACTATTTGCTGGCTTTCTTGTGCATCATCTTAAGAAGAGGCTTCCCTCTGGGACGACAGCCATGCAGACCAATTTGATGCAGTGTGCAGCATATGGTCTGAGCACTGACAGGCTGACCCCCACCCTTTCAGCCTCTTCAGCAATGCTGGCAGCACTCATAGGTCTATTTCCCAAAGACAACCTCTGGATATGATGCTGAGCACATGCACTCAACTTCTTTGGTTGACCATTGAGAGGCCTGTTCTAAGTTGAACCTTGTTAAACCGCTGCATGGCCTTGGCCACCATGCTGAAGCTCAGTTTCAGGGTCTTGGCAGCATCTTCTTACAGCCTAGTCCATCTTTATGTAGAGCAACAATTCTTTTTTTCAGATCCTCAGAGAGTTCTTTGCCATGAGGTGCCATGTTGAAATTCCAGTGACCAGTATGAGAGAGTGAGAGAGCGATAACACCAAATTTAACACACTTGCTCCCCATTCACACCTGAGACCTTGTAACACTAATGAGTCACATGACACCGGGGAGGGAAAATGGCTAATTGGGCCCAATTTGGACATTTTCACTTAGGGGTGTACTCACTTTTGTTGCCAGTGGTTTAGACATTAATGGCTGTGTGTAGATGTGGAAGTGTCTGCGCTGTAAAAAAACTGAACTACAAGGGGGACATAAAAGTAAAAAAGGGGGGGGGTGGGGTGACAAAAAATCTGTGGACAGTGGGCCGTGAGATAATAAGTATATTGACACGGTGGGGGTAACCCAAAATAAAACGTGAAATAAGTGTGGTCTAGCCTAAACAGTGTATCTAAAACACGTATAAGGAATCTTCAAATTATCAATGATAAGTGAACAGTTCGAACAAAAAACTCCCCAAGCAATTAGTAGAAATAAACAAATATCCGATTTGGTAAAACTTGAAAAAAAGAGAAGTCTTATGGACAGTATTGGAGTGCAGTCCAACAAACAGACAAGTAAAGTGACTAATAAATAGATAAGTGAAAAAATATATCACACTCAGGTGAATGGAGGTGCGTGCTTGGGTAGGTCCACACAACGTGTACCCTTCACCAATAGTGAATCAGAAGGCTTACCTCTCTGCTCACATACAAACCCTGAGACAATCACTGTACCAGCAGGCTGTTAACTGGATATCTGCTTGTCTCGATCGTGGTGCATATATATAAAGACAATGGTGTGAAAGTTGTAACTTTGTCTTCTTACAGGCAATAAGTAGACATAGTGCCCAAAATAAGCAGTGGCTGATTGTCCACTTACACAACTTACAGGAGTGTATGAGGAGCGTGTGCCTATCTCCACGAGCGCCGAGCTCGTATCCCAATCTTCTTCCAGCTGTCAGTTTCTCTTTAGCAACATATGAGCCGTCCGCTCATGATGAGGTGTATGGGCGGGGATGGAAGAAGAGAGGGGGGGCACATCGCATAAACCATGCAGCAAATAGATTTAATAAAACAAAAAAGTAGGTAAAAGACTCACATGGGGCAGTCTCAGGGCGGTCCCGTAGCAACGAACGCCGCGCTCGTCCACCGTCCGTCAGATGCTGCTCCTACTGTGTACTCTGTGTTCCCGACGCGTATTCGTCACATCACGTGACTTCATCAGGGGATGGTGAAATAGAGTACTAGGTCCTGTTTAAATAACGTCTCACTAATTGGGCATAGCAGCGGCCATTTTGTTGAAGTCCACGCCATGTATTGGCGAATCCCACGCCGGCGCCATTTTGCCTGAGTCTCCTTACTTGTGTTAAACTCCGCTGGGTAAACGAACGGAACGGAGGGGGAGCGATCAGGGGGGGCTGGGTCGGACTGGGCAGCAGCTGGCTTATGCTTTGAGCAAGTATCCACAGGGGAAAGGATTTTTTAAAAAACCATTCGGTTAAATTACAGTAAAACAAGGAAAATTTAATATAAAAAAGAGAAATTATTATACTTCACTGGGGAAAGTAATTATAATAATGTGCATAATCCGGACCTGTTGAACATGAAAGTCTAATAAGACATCCATAGGGGCGGTCGGGTTGAAGGCACACATATGGGCAAATGGTGAGCTATCACACACTATAATGCAGAGTTCTGCCCTAGCTCAAAGCCGATGTGCACTGCATTACTGGCAGCGCGGTAGCAGGCAGGCTATGAAGAAAATATTAAAAATAAAGATAAAATTTTATATTAAATTTTCCTTGTTTTACTGTAATTTAACCGAATGGTTTTTTAAAAAATCCTTTCCCCTGTGGATACTTGCTCAAAGCATAAGCCAGCTGCTGCCCAGTCCGACCCAGCCCCCCCTGATCGCTCCCCCTCCGTTCCGTTCGTTTACCCAGCGGAGTTTAACACAAGTAAGGAGACTCAGGCAAAATGGCGCCGGCGTGGGATTCGCCAATACATGGCGTGGACTTCAACAAAATGGCCGCTGCTATTAGTGAGGCGTTATTTAAACAGGACCTAGTACTCTATTTCACCATCCCCTGATGAAGTCACGTGATGTGACGAATACGCGTCGGGAACACAGAGTACACAGTAGGAGCAGCATCTGACGGACGGTGGACGAGCGCGGCGTTCGTTGCTACGGGACCGCCCTGAGACTGCCCCATGTGAGTCTTTTACCTACTTTTTTGTTTTATTAAATCTATTTGCTGCATGGTTTATGCGATGTGCCCCCCCTCTCTTCTTCCATCCCCGCCCATACACCTCATCATGAGCGGACGGCTCATATGTTGCTAAAGAGAAACTGACAGCTGGAAGAAGATTGGGATACGAGCTCGGCGCTCGTGGAGATAGGCACACGCTCCTCATACACTCCTGTAAGTTGTGTAAGTGGACAATCAGCCACTGCTTATTTTGGGCACTATGTCTACTTATTGCCTGTAAGAAGACAAAGTTACAACTTTCACACCATTGTCTTTATATATATGCACCACGATCGAGACAAGCAGATATCCAGTTAACAGCCTGCTGGTACAGTGATTGTCTCAGGGTTTGTATGTGAGCAGAGAGGTAAGCCTTCTGATTCACTATTGGTGAAGGGTACACGTTGTGTGGACCTACCCAAGCACGCACCTCCATTCACCTGAGTGTGATATATTTTTTCACTTATCTATTTATTAGTCACTTTACTTGTCTGTTTGTTGGACTGCACTCCAATACTGTCCATAAGACTTCTCTTTTTTTCAAGTTTTACCAAATCGGATATTTGTTTATTTCTACTAATTGCTTGGGGAGTTTTTTGTTCGAACTGTTCACTTATCATTGATAATTTGAAGATTCCTTATACGTGTTTTAGATACACTGTTTAGGCTAGACCACACTTATTTCACGTTTTATTTTGGGTTACCCCCACCGTGTCAATATACTTATTATCTCACGGCCCACTGTCCACGGATTTTTTGTCACCCCACCCCCCCCCTTTTTTACTTTTATGTCCCCCTTGTAGTTCAGTTTTTTTACAGCGCAGACACTTCCACATCTACACAGTATCAATTCTTTTGTCTTGAGAGGACAACACCCTTGGTGTTTGCTGCAGTATCCACGCCCACTTACCCCACTGTCCTTTTCTCTGGCCCACTCCCCTTCACTTTTATCCCATACAGCGCAGGAGCCCACCCAATACATTGATCACGCAAATCTTCTTTTACTCCAGCAGCAGTTATGGATATTTTTACGTTTATTGAACAACGCGAGGTTAACCTCGACCTGGTCTTCAATAGCGATGATCCCAAAACAGATAGTAATGTAGAACATCTCACACGGAAACTAGGGCATGGCCTTGAGAAGAAAATCAACCTCTGGTGGGATATCCACACGTTTGAGCGTTACATCAAGGCCAACCTAGTCCCTAGACGACTCAGATGGGACGTACCCCCCAATGATGGGATAGGAGACCAGGAATCCAATGAAGAGTGGTTTAGATTCTTTAATGGTAAAGGTATTGAACTGTTACAGTTTCTCATCAAAAGGAAACAGAAAAAACTTAAGAAAACTGAACAAACCCTAGCTGAACTTAAAATAAGACTGGACATACACAAAGACACTGAGGAATTCAAGCGCCTCACTGCCCTACTAAATAAAGACCTGGTAAAAAAGGACCTTGAAGTACAACTAAGGAAAAGTAAAAAGTATGCCAGAGATATTGGTGACTATAAAAATGAGGTAGTATACAGGTGGCAGGTCAATAAAGGCCCCCCTGACCCCATATCTACATTCTCAACACCTGAAAAAATGGTGTGTCATGTCCCTTCACTTATGGAAGGTGCAACGACCAATATCCCTCCAAGAGCGACTGATACACATAGAGAAACCAGAGAGGATCCCCCTAAAAAGGATCAACCAAGAAGAACAGACCGAGAAGAGAATCAGGCACACCCCAGTGGCCAGACCCCACGCAACACATGGAGGAAACACTCAGAGGCAGCAGCCACTCCACAACAAGGTTGGAAGAAAACAAAAAATCGGAAAAATAAAAGACCACATAATAACTGGAATAAAAATAACCAGGGACACAAAGACGCAAGAGATCCACAGTACGAACGAGGAAGAAGTCCCGAGTACTCCGCCAGACAATATGACAACCGAGACTATAGAGGAGACCAGCCATACTATCCTGGAACCTACAGAAGAAGTCCAGGACCAGACCTCTACTACGAACAAAGAGAAAGGCATGGCCCGCCGCCTTTATTACCTAGACCAAGAGAAAGGAGTCCAATGTATTATTACAGCCAATATGCTCCTCCAAGAGACTCTCGGGACTGGTATAGAGAAGAAAGAAGAGCTCCGGAGTACCGATATGAGGAAGGATACAATAGATCTTTTTTAGACCGGGACAAAATCTACCATCCTCCAAGGAAAACAGAGGAAATGAAGCAGAGAAGCCCCCCAAGAAAAGAGGATGTAGGGCAGGAAAAAGAAAACAAGAAAGAAAAAGAGAGAAACTGAGAACAATAGGAGAAGGGATTTTTAATCTGACTGATATACCACTGACCCAAGAAGAAATTCTAGTATTAGATAAAGGACTCAAATATGCACCAGTCAGAAATTTGGATAAATTTCAGACCTACATAAACATCGAAAAATACGTTAGGAAACTGAATATTAAAAAATACATGACTGGCAAGACCTTTAAATCCGCCGGAGTGGAAAACGACACAGTGGTACACAGCCAATTAAGAAATAAATCCACCTTCAACCCAAAAGTGAAAGATGGGAAACACATTGAAGTATTTAGAAATATGGTGACAAATGAAATAAAAAAACTAGCGATCAAGAAAATAGAAGAACCCAAATCCATGAAGATCGGTATTAAGAAACTCAGAACCAATAAAAATCTCGTGATCCGACCTTCGGATAAAGGTGGGGGAATAGTGTTACTGACCACGGAACAATACCACAAAGGGATGCTTAAACTCCTCAATGACCCTGAGACCTACAGTCTAATGTCAAGAAATCCGATGTTCAAATGGAGAAAAGAACTTGAACAAGTCGTACACTTGGGCCTCAAAAAAGGAGTCTTGGACAAAAAAGAAGCAAAATATCTGATCCCTGAAGCTTGCAGGACCCCCATCATCTACGCCTTGCCCAAGATCCACAAAGACAAAGAAAACCCTCCCTTCAGACCCATTGTTAACGGCATTGACTCAATAACAGCCAGACTTGGACAATATATAGATCGGTACCTACAACAGGCCGTGCAACACACACGCGCATACCTAAAAGACACAAAGGAAATGCTGCAACTGTTAGCCGGACTGAATGAAAACGGACCTCTATTAATGGCCACGGCCGACGTCTCCTCATTGTATTCTATTATTCCTCACCACTTAGCTTGTGACGCCACGAAATGGGGACTTCGGAACTACACCGACCTTCCCTGTGTACAAAGGAAGTACATCATCAAGTGTTTAGACTTTTGCCTAAAACACAGTCACTTATGGTACAATGACCAGTACTACCAACAACGGACTGGAGTGGCGATGGGGGCAAAATTCGCCCCGAGCGTGGCAGGATTGTTCATGTCTCAATGGGAGGAAGAAGTGGTATTCACTCATCAACCTGCAGATCTTTTGCTATATAAAAGATATATTGATGACATTTTCATCTTGTGGAGAGGCGATCATCAATCATTGGGGAATTTCCTGGAGAATCTAAACAAGAATACCAGAAACATCAAACTTACCTGGCAAATTGAAGAACAAAATATAGCTTTTTTAGATTTGGAAATCTCCAGGAACAATGCAACCTTCGATACCAAAACCTTTTTTAAGAATGTTGACAGAAACAGCTACCTTCCCCTTACCAGCTGCCATCACAAGAATTGGCTTTTTAATATACCGAAAGGGCAACTAATGCGCCTACGACGCAATTGTACTAAGCAGGATGTTTTTCAGGAACAAGCAAAACAGTTGGGTGATAGATTTGTGCAGAAGGGGTACGACAATATATACATCCAGCAAAAGATAGAAGAGGTATCTAAAATACCCAGAGAAAAACTTCTGGAAAGCAAAATCGCAACAAGCAGACAAGATTTAGTACCTATTGTATTGGACTATAATATACAACATAAGAAAATTGAAAAAGTTATCCAAAGACACTGGCATATCCTTAAAGGTGATAAAGATCTGCGAGACGTATTACCTGATAAACCAAGATTTACATACAAGAGAGCCCCCACATTGAGGGACCAACTAGTGAAGAGCGTTATTAACCCACCAAAGAAACAGTTCACATTTTTCACCGGAAAAGGTTTTTTCCCTTGCAAGAGATGCTATGCTTGCACACATACTAAACGTCCGAATAAAAAGGTGTCTACCTTCAAGTCTAATAGCAACAGCACCGAGTACGAAATAAGGGACTTCATTGGCTGCAACACAGAAGGAGCAGTGTATGCACTCGAATGCAGCTGCGGACTACAATATGTAGGCCGCACAAAGAGACTCTTACGGATACGTATCAAAGAACATGTGAAAAATATAGAAAAGGGGTTCGCTAATCACAGTGTTTCTCGCCACTTTGCCAAAGTCCACCATAAAGACCCCACACATTTGAAATTCTGGGGGATAGTCCCGTATTCTAGACCATGGCGGGGGGGCCATAAGGTTAGGGCACTCAGCCAACTAGAATCGAAATACATCTACAATATGGACACTTTCACACCTAGAGGTCTTAACATTGAGTTCGATCTAAACTGCTTCCTAAGTGATTTTTAGACCCTTTGTATTCTCTTATACTATCCTGTATATGTTGTGTAGAGCATTATATGTTTGAGACCCCTGTGCCTTTATCTATCCCATCTATACCTGCTGTGCGTCAGGTGCTGCTCTATTTCGGTCACCATAAAATATCAGCCCCTTTCACACCTGGTGTAATACACCTTGGGCCTAGATACCCCGACTTTCTCTACCACTTCAACATTCCCTTATTAGGCTCTTATTGCCTAGTCCCCTATATATGGTTCTCAATATACATCACCCTTTTATTTTAAAACTTATTTGTTTCTATATTTTTAAAATTTTATCTTTATTTTTAATATTTTCTTCATAGCCTGCCTGCTACCGCGCTGCCAGTAATGCAGTGCACATCGGCTTTGAGCTAGGGCAGAACTCTGCATTATAGTGTGTGATAGCTCACCATTTGCCCATATGTGTGCCTTCAACCCGACCGCCCCTATGGATGTCTTATTAGACTTTCATGTTCAACAGGTCCGGATTATGCACATTATTATAATTACTTTCCCCAGTGAAGTATAATAATTTCTCTTTTTTATATTAAATTTTCCTTGTTTTACTGTAATTTAACCGAATGGTTTTTTAAAAAATCCTTTCCCCTGTGGATACTTGCTCAAAGCATAAGCCAGCTGCTGCCCAGTCCGACCCAGCCCCCCCTGATCGCTCCCCCTCCGTTCCGTTCGTTTACCCAGCGGAGTTTAACACAAGTAAGGAGACTCAGGCAAAATGGCGCCGGCGTGGGATTCGCCAATACATGGCGTGGACTTCAACAAAATGGCCGCTGCTATGCCCAATTAGTGAGACGTTATTTAAACAGGACCTAGTACTCTATTTCACCATCCCCTGATGAAGTCACGTGATGTGACGAATACGCGTCGGGAACACAGAGTACACAGTAGGAGCAGCATCTGACGGACGGTGGACGAGCGCGGCGTTCGTTGCTACGGGACCGCCCTGAGACTGCCCCATGTGAGTCTTTTACCTACTTTTTTGTTTTATTAAATCTATTTGCTGCATGGTTTATGCGATGTGCCCCCCCTCTCTTCTTCCATCCCCGCCCATACACCTCATCATGAGCGGACGGCTCATATGTTGCTAAAGAGAAACTGACAGCTGGAAGAAGATTGGGATACGAGCTCGGCGCTCGTGGAGATAGGCACACGCTCCTCATACACTCCTGTAAGTTGTGTAAGTGGACAATCAGCCACTGCTTATTTTGGGCACTATGTCTACTTATTGCCTGTAAGAAGACAAAGTTACAACTTTCACACCATTGTCTTTATATATATGCACCACGATCGAGACAAGCAGATATCCAGTTAACAGCCTGCTGGTACAGTGATTGTCTCAGGGTTTGTATGTGAGCAGAGAGGTAAGCCTTCTGATTCACTATTGGTGAAGGGTACACGTTGTGTGGACCTACCCAAGCACGCACCTCCATTCACCTGAGTGTGATATATTTTTTCACTTATCTATTTATTAGTCACTTTACTTGTCTGTTTGTTGGACTGCACTCCAATACTGTCCATAAGACTTCTCTTTTTTTCAAGTTTTACCAAATCGGATATTTGTTTATTTCTACTAATTGCTTGGGGAGTTTTTTGTTCGAACTGTTCACTTATCATTGATAATTTGAAGATTCCTTATACGTGTTTTAGATACACTGTTTAGGCTAGACCACACTTATTTCACGTTTTATTTTGGGTTACCCCCACCGTGTCAATATACTTATTATCTCACGGCCCACTGTCCACGGATTTTTTGTCACCCCACCCCCCCCCTTTTTTACTTTTATGTCCCCCTTGTAGTTCAGTTTTTTTACAGCGCAGACACTTCCACATCTACACAGTATCAATTCTTTTGTCTTGAGAGGACAACACCCTTGGTGTTTGCTGCAGTATCCACGCCCACTTACCCCACTGTCCTTTTCTCTGGCCCACTCCCCTTCACTTTTATCCCATACAGCGCAGGAGCCCACCCAATACATTAATGGCTGTGTGTCGAGTTATTTTGAGGGGACAAGAAATTTACACTGTTATACAAGGTGTACAATCACTACTTTACATTGTAGCAAAGTGAAATTTCTTCAGTGTTGTCACATGAAAAGATATAATAAAATATTTACAAAAATGTGAGGGGTATACTCACTTTTGGGAGATACTGTAGATAAATACACAGTTAAGGCCTATATTGCCCTCTCATACCTGCAAAACTATTTTGTGTGGAAATAAAAACATCAATTTAACTGTTTCTCAAATGAAATTCAAGCTAGAAATGTTCAAAAAATGTTATTAAATGTTGAAGGAGGAATTCCAGGTATGTATATTTTATACATAGTTACTTTGGTCTGCCCTGAAAACCATACTAGTGAGATCCCTCTGGAAGCTGGAAATCAGTAGCTTAGAGAAGGCAAAAGGAAAGAGAAAGAGAAATTTATTTAACCACATCAATACTGTGATTGGGCACTGTCATGTGATTAGGAGGGCCAATCACAGAGCCCTCCGGTTGACACACGAGCGCATCGGGATCGCGCCGCTGTGCAGGCACGTGTGCGCGATCCCCTTCCTTCTGAGGGTCGTTCCTGAACATCCACTTAGAAGGAGCGAGCATGGTGGGAAGTGGTAAAAAAAAAATTTTTTGTAATATGTTATTGTTGTATGTATTTTGAATTTTTATGTGTGTTTCACGATGCGATTGTGATAGAGGAAAAATGTTAATAAAAAGAGATTGGAAAAAAGGAGAAAAAAAAAAGGAAATCAGTACAGTAGACACCACTACTCCATAGATTTCCTCTAGCTTCCGGATCCCATGCCGAGCTGCTGCGCTGTTGTATTCTGTTCCGAACACCCCCTCCATTTCGGTTCACAGCAGAACATGCGAACAGGTTAAAAATTTGTTCCAACAGGCGAACACCGTTAAAGTCTATGGGACGCGAACATGAAAAATAAAAAGTGCTCATTTTAAATGTAAATATGTAAGTTATTGTCATAAAAAGGGTTTGGGGACATGGGTCCTGCCCCAGGGGACATGTATCAATGCAATGCAATTTTTTATTTTTTTAAAACAGCCTTTTTTTCGAGAGCAGTGATTTTAATAATGCTTAAAGTAAAACAATAAAAGTGAAATATTCCTTTAAATTTCATACCTGGAGGGTGTCTATAGTATGCCTGTAAAATAGCGCATGTTTCCTGTGTTTATAACAGTCCCTGCACAAAATGACATTTCTAAAGGAAAAAAAGTAATTCAAAACTACTTGCGGCTATTATGAATTGTCGGGTCTCGTCAATATAGATAAAAGTCATTGAAAAAAAAAGCATGGGTCCCCCTCTCCCAGTCCATTACCAGGCCCTTTGGGTCTGGTATGAATATTAAGGGAAACCCCGAACCAAAATTAAAAACAAAATGTGTGGGGTCCCCACAAATTCCATATCAGACCTTCAGGTCTGGTATGGATATTAAGAGGAACCCTGCGCCAATTTTTCTTTTAAATGGTGTAGGGGACCCCCTCAAAATTCATACCACATCCTTCAGGTCTGGTGTGGATTTTAAGGGGAACCCCGCGCAAAAATAAAAAATAAATGCCGTGGGGTTCCCCCCAAAAATCCATACCAGACCCTTATCCTAGCACGCAACCTGGCAGGCCGCAGGAAAAGAGGGGGGAAGAGAGAGCGGCCCCCTCCTGAACCGTACCAGGTCACATGCCCTCAACATGGGGAGGATGTCCCCAGGTTGATGGGGACAAGGGCCTCATCAACACAACCCTTGCCCAGTGGTTGTGGGGGTCTGTGGGCGGTGGGCTTATCGGAATCTGGAAGCCCCTTTAACAAAGGGGACCCCCTGATCCCAACAACCCCATGTGAATTGGTGGGGGTACCCCTACCATTTCACAAACAAATTGTCAAAAATGTTAAAAACCACAGTACACAGCTTGGGGCAAGTCCCTTATTAAAAATAAAAAAATAATAATTCCAGCGATGTAATCCAGTCTTGATCTCCAACTATGTAAATCCATTCTCTCGATCTCCAGCAAGGATACAATGCCGACACGATCCTGCCTCCAGCTATATAAGAGCTGTCAGGCTGGAGCACGTCATTACCAGGCAAAGGGGCCAGGTAATGGACTTGGGGGCGGGGGGACCCATGCCTTTTTTTTTTTCAATGACTTTTATCTGTATTGCCGGGACCCGACAATTCATTATAGCTGTGAGTTTTAAATGCCTTTTTTTCTTTAGAAGTGTCATTTTGTGCAGGGACTGTTATAAACACGGGAAACATGCGCTACTTTACAGGCATGCTATAGACACCCCCAGGTACGAAATATAAAGGAATATTTCACTTTTATTGTTTCACTTTAAGCATTATTAAAATCACTGCTCCCGTAAAAAAATCTTTTTTTAAAACTTCTTTTGCATTGATACATGTCACCTGGGGCAGGACCCAGGTCCCCAAACACTTTTTAGGACAATAACTTGCATATTAACTTTTAAAATTAGCACTTTTGATTTCTCCCATAGACTTTTAAAGGGTGTTCCGCGGATTTGGAATTTGCCACAAACACCCCAATTTGTTCGCTATTCGGCGAACGGGCAAACAGCCAATGTTTGAGTCAAACTCATGTTCGACCCGAACATAAAGCTCATCCCTAATCCTCCAGTCCCTTTATTAGCTTTATTGTCCTTCTCTGTACTCGCTCCATTGCCAGTACATCCTTCCTGAGGACTGGAGCCCAGAACTGGACAGCATACTCCAGGTGCGGCTGGATTAGAGTCTTGTAGAGTGAGAGAATTATAGTTTTCTCTCTGGAGTAAATGCATGCCAATATTCTGTTTGCTTTGCTTGCAGCGGCCTGTCATTGCATGCTATTGCTGAGCTTGTCATCTACTAGGACCCCCAGGTCCTTTTCCATCCATCCTATTCCATCCTATTCCCCCAGAGGTTCTCCCCCTAGTGAGTAGTTTGCATTCATGTTTTTGCCACCTAAATGCATTATTTTAAATTTTTCTACATTAAATCCCATTTGCCATGTAGTACCCTATTAATTTGTTCAGATCTTCTTGCAAGGTTTCCACATCCTGCGGAGAAGTTATTGTTCTGCTTAGCTTAGTATCGTCCGCAAATACTGAGATTGAGCTGTTTATCCCATCCTCCAGATCATTTATGAATAAATAAAATAGGTTTGGTCCCAGGATAGAACCCTGAGGGACCCCACTTTTCACACTGGACCATTCCGAGTACTCACTACCCACTGAACTCGCCCTTGTAGCCAGGTTTCAATCCAGGTACTCACCCTTTGGTTCATGCCGACAGACCTTAGCTTGTATAGTAAATGTTTGTGGGGAGCTGTATTAAATGCCTTTGCAAAATCCAGATACACTACTGATAAGGATAACCCCTGGCACAACTCCAGAGCATAACCATTCTGCCTCTGATTAAAATTCATAATAGTGAAGCACACAGACAAGAGATAGATACAGTCTACATCCTTCACCATCCCAACGTCAAGAGACAGAGAGGCAGAACCTTTATTGGCTTTATAGACAGAGTGACATCATTCATATGAGTACAACTGATTCGCTAGTCCATATATGGCCTCCTCTTCTTGTGACGTTTAAGTCCTTTCTTACGCTGCTTCACATTCCACACTCAATCGCCATTTTGCTTCTTCGGTGGAGGGGGCAGAAAGGGGGGAGTTTGGAGTAAGGAGTAGAAGGGGCCATCTGTCTTCAGTTTTCCTTCCAAGCTGAGATTTAACTTTATAATGACTCTTTTCAAGGAAAACAACAGTATTGTAATACACCCATATATATATATATATATATATATATATATATATATATATATATATATATATATATATATATATATATATATATATATATATATATATTGTAAGGGATTAGCTTGGTAGCAGGGCTGTGTGACCCCCTGGATGGGTTCACTACACGCTGAATGATACAGAGAAACAGCCGAAGACGGTTGAAAACAAAGAATTTGGTTTATTCTTCCATCTTGCTGGAAACAATGGCAAGCATCCAAACAGCATAAACAAAATCAAACATAAAATAAACCCTGGCCACATGGGGCGTCTACCTTCACCACACAGGAACCTATCTATGGAGTCTGGCACAGCCTACTGCTGAGCAGACACTGCTGGTCATACAGCAGAGAAACAAATAGTCTTTTTGATTTTTATCACACAGAAAAATCAACAGCACCTCATCTCTTCAGAAGTATTTCTGTTCACTGCTCTCCTTCACTCAAAAAGCCTCAGGATGCAGCAATCGGTAGTAATCCTCTGGATTACTTATAGAGACCTTAATTGCCTCATTCTGAACAGCTAAAGTTTTCCTTAAATCTTTCTGGCTGCTTCTGCAGCCGACACCTTATAATAATTGGTATATTGTCTAAACAAGGCAGAAATGTACCTCCCGTCTGTGACAACACCCACAGATTTACCTGACTTCCTGTCACAATATATATATATATAGATCAAGAAATAAAAGAAATAAAACAATATAAGAAAGAAAGCAATATTTAAGTGGTTGTGAGAAAAATAACATAAACACAAAATAATCATTTTATCAACTCCATCACACTACGTCAACCGACCATCCCTCATTTAGATGCCAGCTCACCTCCTCATAGAAAGTTAATAGATTTGTTTGGCAAGAATGATATTTCATGAATCCATGCTGATTACTGCTAATTATACAGTTTTCATACTAAAATCTTGTATATAATCGCTTATCATCCCTTCCAAGAGCTTACATACTATTGATGTTATAAAACAGATGGTGCAGTGCTAGAATACCAGTCCATATGTCAATTAACAAAAAAACATCCACGTGATCTTCAGTCTAGACATATGAATATATCATGCAGGTGACTCCGTGGGTATATGTGAAACCTCCACCAATATAAAAGATGGCCGCTCACCTTACCGAGGGGACCCTTTAATTATGGAGGGTCAAACACACCTTCCCTTACGGGCACTAATGGATCATATGAGGCAAATCCAACCAATCCGGATACAGAGCAGGAAAACTTCTATACGGCGTGGATATCTCCAAAGCTCACATATGCCATGTAATTAAAAAGGATAAAACATAGTGCTCTCCGCTAAAATCATCATTTATTAAATGAAAAATAGTGAATGAGAACTTACAAACACGTCACTATCCCAGAGTGTGTAAATCTACAGATTGCATGATGGCCGCGGGTGACGTCACAACGCTTCCTTCCTTCGATACGCTTTGAGTCCCTATAGGTGGGGACTTCATCAGCGGATACGGAAGTTGGCAATCCTAAGCTTTCCCACTTCACCTTTGCTGGTCTTAGGGAACCACTGCATCAATTTCACTTTCAAGCCCACAGCCTGCTAAACAAATGCTACAGCCATTAGTTTCTGATTAACAGCAGACCAGTATCGAAGTAGGGGAAAACCATGATAGGACTGGGAACCAATGGCTTGGGGGGTTTAATGTGACACACCTTTTCACATCCTACACCTTTCTTTACAGCTCTAAGAATTTGTTCACATGACATTTCAGTCTGAACAAGGAGTAAAAAGCAATATAATGCTCAGCAAGTATCACTTATCACTTTGAAGTCTGAATGAAAAAATATTAATTACAGATTGTGTAATTTGAAAGTCTTACTACCGTGTTTCCCAGAAAATAAGACGTACTCCGAAAATAAGCCATAGCGGGATTTCGACGCAAGATCGAAATATAAGACATCCCCCCGAAAATAAGACGTAGCGATGGCGTGTCGAATCCCCGAAAATAAGACGTAGCGATGGCGTGTCGTATGCGTAGCGGCGCGGGCGGGAAAACAAGACGTGATAGGCGTACTGTACTGGTGCGGAGCTCAGGAGCTGTAAAGAAGTCGTGCAGCCCTTCTTATCTGCTCCACGTGTCTCTAAGTGACCGGAGAGGTGTCGGCAGCCCCATAAATACGGTAAGGTCGGCTCCATACTGTTGTACCATACTTGCCGGTAAAAAAAATAAGACGTCCCCCGAAAATAAGCCATAGTGTGATTTCTGGAGGAAAAATAAATATAAGACGGTGTCTTATTTTCGGGGAAACACGGTATATAGTACCCATACAAAAATGTACAATGGGATTTTGACATCTACCAGTCACCCACAAACAACAATGGTCGCCATTTTGTGCTCTGAGACATTTATCTTAGTTAATCTGGATTTTTTTAGAACTCCAGGACCCTACAAGGACTGCTATCACTAGTCTGTATTACATTGATAGGATGAACTCTCTGAGATACCATAAAATGGCCACTGTGTTCTAGAGAAAGAAACACTTTATCGCAATCTAAATTTATTGTGTGAAAAACAAGAAACCACAGAAAAATGTGGTCAAATAATGAATAGTAATTAAAAATGAAATGGCTTGGAATCAAAACAGTTAACATTTTGGTGAATGTGTGCATCAGGATAAAAGACGAATTAATCAATTTGAAAACAAAAGCCAACGCACGTCTGGGTTAATGGTGAGTGTACCTGTTTAAATGTAAAGAGGATGGTTCCAAGACGTTACAGCAAATGGATCTTTGTAAAATAGCATTTCGTATTCCAACTTTTGCATAAACGTGATACATTTCCAGTAAGATGATAGATTGGGGAGAGAATCGATTGGCATAACCTTTGTCATGGTTACAAAAATGTAAACAGTACCTGGCAGATACTGTAAATGGACAAAAAAAGTATGGGAGTGGTATACCACGCTAATATAACAAAAAATGTGAGAATAGCACCGACAAAAAAACGAGATATATTCATGCACACAAGAGTAATAAAAATGAACAGTCGCGCTTATTTAATGAATATGAATAAACCAATAGCTATGAATTAAAATGCTGACGATCAAAACATATAAAACACAAAACGTGAATTTATGTGATAAATCAAATAACACAAGTTAAAAGGAGTGTTAATAAAAGAGTAAACATCTCTGAAAAATAAATGAAAGAGTGTAACAAAGTTCTGCAATAAGAAAGTTAGAGCAGGGTGGGATGTTCCAGGACTTTCCCCACCACCAAGGGAAAATGGAGATCTCTGTGTGGCAATAACTCAAATAAGTGGGAACTCTTACCGGAAGGAGTGGATCTCCTGTAGCAGAGAGGTCACACCCGTCAGCATATTTTGCCTTCTGCAGCGTCTAAGGATAGATCCTGGCTCAGGAATACACTGGCAGTCAGATGCCATCCTTCTCGGTAACCAGCTACTGTCCAACTCCCTTTCTTGAGATCCCAATTTCTGAATACCATACCATAAAAAGCAAATGGATCAAATGTACTGGGAGTTTAGAAAATCTGAGCAGCTTCTAGAGCTTTGGCAGCCAAGGAGTGTATTTCTGAACAAGTAAGAAGTTAGGACCCAGATAAGCATACGGTACCTTACTGTCCACCATCCATGATCGGGATCTCGAGGAAGGGAGTTGGACGGTAGCTGGTTACCAAGAAGGACAGCCTCTGACTGCCAGTGTATTCCTGAGCCAGGATCCATCCTTAGACCCCAAAGAGAGCTATATCTGCTGGCGTGTGTGACCTCGCTACTACAAAAGGTCCACTCCTTCTGGTAAGAGTCCCCACTTCTTTGAGTGATTGCCACACGGAGATCTCCATTTTCCCTTGGAGACATCCCATCCTGCTGAAACGTTTTTATTGCAGAACTTTGTTACACTCTTTTATTTATCTTTCAGAGACATTTGTGTTATTTGATTCTTCACATGTATTCACTTTTTTTTTTTTAAGATATTTTTATTAGGTTTAAGACAAACCAACAAACAGAAAAACATACAAAAAAAACACCAGACAACCTGGTCATAAACGTTAGGCAATACACTCAAACATAGAAAAATAAACTGACATCAGTGCAAAATATACACATGTATTCACTTATTGTGATTTATATGTTTTCATTGCTTCATAGATATTGGTTTATTCACATTCATTGAATAAGCGCGACTTTTCATTTTTATTACTGTAAATGAACAGGGGGAAAGGAGAAGACAGTGAATAGATTGGTAGATAGATAGATGGATAGAAGTAAGGATGGATGGATAGATAGACTGAAGAAAGGACGGGTGGCTGGATGGATATATGGGCACTTAAGTTATGTCTGTATACAGTGCTCAACAGTGTAGTGCGATGACATGCAATACCATCCAGTGCACTGTGACAAAATTGCAGTATGTCTGCAGTTTTCTGCTCTGCATTGAACAGCACCATATATCACCCCAGCATTGTGGTGTGACCATAAAACACTATTGGATGGATGGAAGGAATACATGAAGAATGGATGAATGGAAAGTTGAATGGATGGAAGGAATGAAGGATGGATGGGTGGAAGGAAATTTAAATGGGTGGTAGGAATGAAGGATGGATGGACACTTCATTCATGCCTCCATCCAGTGTGTTACCCTGCAGTGTGGTGACATGCAGTGCTATCCAATGCACAACAGAAATTTGTAGCACATCTGCAATTTTTTTGCTTTGCATGAAACTGCACCATATATCACATCAGCATTGTAGTGTAACCATAGAAAACTATTGTTTTCTATGTGCCTTTGCAGTGACTGGCATTTATCCAGTGTGAAAAAATAGCAACCACACTTAGTGTGAACAAGCCCTCAAAACGATACACAGCAGTAAATACAACTGCAAATCGAACAGTAAAACTATATCAACTCTGCAGTTACCAAATCCTGCCTTTTAATGCTGTGTGTGGACATAAATATAATGATTTAATGCTGCCTTTACTAAGCATCCTGGGTTCTTCATGAAGGTCAGTTTCCTGGTGGATGATAATAAATGCAATATATTAATATATGCACACAGTCTTGTGTGAGGTACGGAGAAAACCCAGTACATCATCCTGTAATCACATGTAGCAGAAATAATTTATTCAATCAATTAAAGGGCACTACCAAGGGATGATTTGACAAGTGTTGCCATGCCAACAAGCAAGGAAGACGGAATGTCTGTATTTAGTGCTCTACATTGTGATATATGTAGCAGATTTTGAAGGCTGGAAAACAATCACCATAGTCTAAAAGTGTGGAAGGAACATAACATTAACCTGGAGTTCCATACACCTTGCACGAAGAAATTCAGAGCCGAACTATGGGCAGAAATGTGCTATATGTTGTCACTTGCCAGTCATTCCCTTACCATTTATTTCCCACATTTATATACTGACAACATTTTGAGTGGTGTTTTATAGAATATTAAGGGCCATTCACATCAATTTCTACCCCCTGAGGCTTTTACAATTTTTCACAACAATTGAATTAAAATTCACAGCGGTCTGGTCAGTAAAATTTTCTTCTAGCAGAGCCCTGAATCTCTTGTTTGTACTATGACCCATATTTTAGTATATATGTAGTTATTTTATGTCTATCAAACAATAAGCAATGCCAAAAAATAAGAATTACAATAAATGTGTGTCAATATTCAGTAACTACATTAAACATGTGAACAGTTTGAACTTGGACGATGTTACGTTTGTTCTTGTATTTTGTAAAAAATACAAACAAGTACAGGCCTCGTACACACGACCATTTTCCTCGACAGAATCCATCAAGAAACTTGGTGGCAGAGCTTTTTTGCAGAGGAAAACGGTCGTGTGTATGGCCTCGTACACACAACCGAGGAAATCGTTGTCAATGAAACACCGTTTTCCTCGACAAGTTCCTTGTTAGGCTTGTCGAGAATCTTGACAAGCTTTCTTTGCGTACACACTGTCAAGACAAAATCTCATCGTTCTCAAACACGGTGACGTAAAACACGTACGACGGCACTATAAAGGGGAAGTTTCATTCCACCAGCGCCACCCTTCTGAGCATGTGCGGGTTTCTAAGCATTCACACGAATGTGTTTCTCGTCGAAAACCAGCCCGACGAGGAACACGACGAGGAAATTGAGACTCTCGACGGGGAAAAAGAGAACTTGTTCTCTTTTTTTCTCATCGAGTTCCACAACAGTTTTCTCGATGTTAAACATACACACGACCGTTTTCCTTGGCAAAACAGCTCTGCCACCAAGTTTATTGATGGATTCTGTCGAGGAAAATAGTCGTGTGTACGAGGCCTATGTTTTTCATCGAGAAAACTGTCGTGGAACTCGATGAGAAAAAAAAAAAAAGTTCTCTTTTTCCTCGTCGCGAGTCTCAATTTCCTCGTCGTGTTCCTCGTCGGGCTGGTTTTCAACGAGAAACACGTTCATGTGTATGCTTAGAAACCCACACATGCACAGAAGGGTGGCGCCAGTGGAATCAAACTTCCCCTTTAAGCCTTGTACACACGATCAGTCCATGAACCAATGAAGCTGACTGATGGTCCGTCATGCGTACACACCATCAGTTAAAAAAACGATCGTGTCAGAACGCGGTGTCGTAAAACACAACGACGCGCTGAAAAAAACAAAGTTCAATGCTTCCAAGCATGCGTCAACTTGATTCTGAGCATGCGCGGGTTTTTAACCGATGCTTTTGCATACTAACGATCAGTCTTGACCTATCGGTTACCAGTCCATCGGTTAAATTTTAATGCATGTTCTCATATTTTGACCGAAGGTTAAATAACCTATGGGGCCTACACACGATCGGTTTGGACTGATGAAAACAGTCGTTCAGACCGTTGTCCTCTGGCATCCCTATCGTGTGTACGAGGCCTTATAGTGCCATCATACATGTTTTACGTCACCGTGTTTGAGAACGACAAGATTTTGTCTTGACAGTGTGTACGCAAAGAAAGCTTGTCAAGATTCTCGACAAGCCTAACAAGGAACTCGTCGAGGAAAACGATGTTTCATTTACGACGAGTTCCTCGTACACACGACCGAGAAACTAGATGGGCGAAACACATCGTTTTGCTCCTCGAGTTCCTTTTGAAGCCGTCGAGAAACTCGACAAGCCAATTTTCTCCATTCCCGTCAAGGAAATAGAGAACATGCTTTCTTTTTTGGCTCGTCGAGTTTCTCGACAGTTTCCTCGACGAAAATGTACACACGACCGGTTTCCTCGGCAAAAAAATATCTCCCAGCAAGTTTCTTGCTGGTTTTTACCGAGAAACTCTGTCGTGTGTACGAGGCCTCAGAGTTAATATGGGAAAAAGGTGTCTCCACTGACGCTTTATCATCAATCCCTGTTTCCCTAATAACCCTACATTTTCAAAATCCAATTGTCATTGGGACAGAAAGTGAGGGAAAATCTTCCCCACCAGGGTGCCCCCTTACATTAGGTGTCCCATTCAGAGTGTGCTCTTACATCAGGTGTCCCCATCAAAGTGCCTTCTTATATCAGGTGTCCTTAACACAGTGCCCCATTGCTTTAGATGTCCCTATTGGAGTTCCCCCTTACATCAGGTGTCCCCATCAGAGTGCCCTCTTATACCAGATGTCTTTATCAGAGTGCCCCCTTACATCAGGTGTCCCAATCACAGTTCCCCAATTACATTGGGTGTCCCAATCAGAGTGCCCCCTTACATCAGGTGTCCAATGGACTATCCAATGGACTACACATTATTAAATAGCACTAGATTAGATCCTGTAAATGTGTTAATGAGAAAGGGGATAATCAATGGATGGAGAGAGTGTGAACATGGGTCTGTTTCATAAGAGTAAGAATGGAACAGTGGCTGTTCCTGGTTAAGATACTGTAAACTCAAGTAATAGAGGAGCAATGTAAGTCTGTCCTCTGACAGTTTGTATTCAAGATCTGCGTTTTTTAATACTTTTGTTTTTTGAAAACTGGCATCCTTGGTTCCCAAGTAAACCGGAAGTGATGTCATGACGTTGCTTCCGGGTTTCCATAGCCGAGACCCGATCAAAGCCGATTCCAGGTTTGTTCGGTCTCCAGCCAGCCGGTGGATATGTCGGCTGGTCGTTTGGGACTGCCGGTGGTACGGGAGAGCCCGGACGAGCGGCAGAAGGTGGCAGGAGGGGGGGACATCTGCTTGCAATAAGAATCGACTCTAAAACATGGTACAATCACTTGAAGCTAAATGATGTACAGGTACGTGATTTGGCGGCAAGTTGTTAAAGCAAGACATAGATCTGAATGGGTCCTTAAAGTGAAAAAATCTTGCTGATCAACTTTTTCTTCTGTTACCTAGTTTGTGTTTTTGTGTAGAAGAGATAGTAAGAGCGTTTATGTACTTACAACTGTAATTTTACATCAGAAACATTGGATTCTAAAATGTAAGTTATTAGTTGTATTATAGTTATGATTGTATATAGGAGGTGTGTGTATATTGCCATTGATATCATTTAATTTTTGCAGATCCAGCACCGTAGAGGTTATGGTTACTTCACGACGGTGCTGCCTGAATCATAGCTTGCTATACAGTAAGACCTTGGATTGCAAGCAAAATTTATTCCAGAAACATGCTTGTAATCCAAAGCACTTGTATATCAAAGTGAAATTCGCCATAAGAAATCATGTAAACTCAAATGATTTGTTCCACAACCATTTATTCATAAGTCCTTCAGTTTATAGTCCATATAAAAAGATTATAGCAATGTGATTTGGTTGTATAACCATAAAATGTTCATCCACAAATGGAAGCTTCCACAAGGGGATTAGAAGCAAAATCCAGAAGGAGCTACAGAGTATAAAAGGGAAGAGAGGAGCCTCTAAGCGTAGCAATATGGTTACATTTAATGAAGGTACAACATTTAGCAACTTACATGGTGAGGCGTCCAATCACAGCGCCTGTCATTTCAGCCAATCAGGTGACAGGTAACACAGATCCGGCCCACCTGATTGGCTGAAAGGGAGTTCAATGTAAGCAAAGCGAATTCCTTTGTTTTGCTAACATACAGCTGAGTTAGAAGCGAATGCACAGCGTTGCGCCCGCTTCTCAGATTTTTGGATGCCTATTAGAGCCAATGGCTCTAATTAGGTGCTTCCAAAAACACCTCCACCTCTGTAATTCAGGTGCCCGAAAAGGGGTCGGACATCTGAATAGGGAGTGTCAGCAGCGACCATAGATAGATTCATGCAATGCATGGCAAGACTTGAAAATTGCTGTTCACAGATGCTCTCCATCCAATCTGACAGAGCTTGAGCTGTTTTGCGAAGAAGAATGGGCAAAATCTTCACTCTCTAGATGTGCAAAGCTGGTAGAGACATCCCTAAAAAGACTTGCAGCTGTAATTGCAGGGAAAGGTGGTTCTACAAAGTATTCACTCAGGGGGGCTGAATACAAATGCACGCCACACTTTTCACATATTTATTTGTAAAATATTTTAAAAAACATTTATTTTTTTTCTTTCCACTTCACAATTATGTGCCACTTTGTGTTGGTCCATCACATAAAATTCTAATAAAATACATTTACATTTTTGGTTGTAACATGACAAAATGTGGAAAGTTTCAAGGGGTATGAATACTTTTTCAAGGCACTGTGTGTGTGTATATATATATATATATATATATATATATATATATATATATATATATATATATATAGTATATATACATATACAATTATTTCTTTTTTTAAACCAGAGTTTAGCTTCACTTTAATGCTTTGTCTAGCTCTCATAACCCCAAAATAAGACAAATTAGAAGCACATGTGTATAAGGAAATAAAATAATGTCCATGATACATACAGGCATATACTGTATCTAAACAAGATTTTTTTTTAGGGTGTGGGTTTTCCATGACAGTTTTTTTTTTTTTTTTTTTTAAGTTTTAGAATGTACAGATGAATTCACAGGCAGTTCATAATACAAAGTAAATGACTGAATAAAATGGCATTGTTCCAAATGAGTAGCTGAATTGTAAATATGTAAAATCTGCATCATCCAGTCTTGAGCGTGGTCAGCTAAACATGGACCATGATGAACCAGGTCAACCATGCCTAACTGTGACAGCTGAGCAAGCTGACTGCTCCACCTTTCACATCTGTCAATAGCGCGGCTCTGCGTTGTTGGCCTTTACCTGTCTAATAAAGTTTTGCCCTCAGCAGGTAATCCTCTTTATAAATTCATGACTTGCCATCCACTATAACAGGCGGAGGAGCAGATGATTCAGCAAGAACACACTATACCTTCACAAGCCTTGACTATAACCATCTGTCTTTTAAATATATATTTAATGGTAACATTATCATAGTCAAGTATAGCATTGAAAGATAAGCCATGTTGTGCTTTGACTTCTACTAGACCGCTTTTCAAAATAGAACACTGCTGTCTGCTTAAAGCGGAGGTCCACCCTAAAAAATAAAATAAACAAAAAGGCTACAAAAAATTAGAAAAAATAATTCCTTGTCCGCGGTGGTCTTCTTTCTTCTCCTCATCGCGCTGCCTCCTGGGAAATGGGGAGCGGTGTCTTCAGGGGCCCTGTGTGTGTCCCAGGAGACATCCGCCCATTCACATGCGCAGTAGGGAACTGGGAAGTGAAGCCGCAATGCTTCACTTCCTGATTTCCTCACCGAGGATGGCGGCGCGGCAGCGGAGACCTGAGTGATTGCTCAGCTTTGGCTGCCGACATTGCGGGCACCCTGGACAGGTAAGTGTCCTTATTTATTAAAAGTCAGCAGCTACAGTGTTTGTAGATTTTGACTTTTAATTTACATTTTTTTTTTAAGCCGGACCTCTGCTTTAAGCCATATTGAAACCGCGTTCTAGGGGTTATTATCTGTGGAGGGACTGCAATTCCTAGAATATACATCTGCCTTGTCACAGACAGTGACAATTTATGGCAAAGGGACCCCCTGGGTGGAAATCAAACCGAGACCCTCAACGCCGGAGTGCTTCTGTTACACTATTCATAAATAAACTCATTGCTATGTGACCACAGAAAGTATTGGTGTCATGTAATCAAAGACAACTAGAACCATTTTGCTGCCATATTTGTAGGGTTCTGTATGCTATTGGAGCAATGCCATGCATGTTTAAAAGCTTCATTAATAAATACAATGTAACACTACTGTTGCAATGTATTTGTTCATGTACAGATCAAAATACTGGGGTTGATTTACTAAAACTGGAGAGTGCAAAATCTGGTACAGCTGTGCATGGTAGCCAATCAGCTTCTAACTTCAGCTTGTTAAATTAAGCATTGACAAAAAAAAAAAAATCGGAAGCTGATTGGTTTTCTATGCAGAGCTGCACCAGATTTTGCCCTCTCCAGTTTTAGTAAATAAACCCCACTGTGCTTTTAACTACCTTAGCTCCATAAGATGTACCCCCTTCATGACTAGGGCATTTTTTGCTATCCAGGACTGAGCTATTTTAACTGGCAACATTGTACGCAAATGAAATTTTTATTTTTTCACACAAATAGAGCTTTTATTTGGAATATTTGATCATTACTAGGTTATTTATTTTTAGTGATATAAAAGAAAGAAGTTTTTTCTACTTTTTTTTCTACTTTCTATTATAAATTTCCTCATAAATTTAAACCAAAATGTATTCTGCTACACGTCATTTGTAAAAAAAAAGTCTCAATAAGTGTGTCTTAATTGGTTTGTGTAAAAGTTATAACATTTAAAAAATATGGGATATACTGTATATTTTAAAACTGATCAATTCTAATGTACTGATGGCCTATCTCATTTCTTGAGGCCTTTAAAGTGGAAGTAAACTTCCATCTCTTGCTATTACCTATAGGTAAGCCTATAATAAGGCTTACCTATAGGTAGTGTAAATATCTCCTAAACGTGCGCTATTTAGGAGATATTTACTGTACATGCATCCGGTGACATCAGTGGCGCATGCGCTCTGAAGGAACAGCCACCCGGGCCATTCTAACATGAATATGCTTTGATCTAAACCATTCCATTGTAGCTCTGGCTGTATGTTTAGGGTTGTTGTCCTGCTGGATGGTGAACCTCCCCCCCAGTCTCAAGTCTTTTGCAGACTATAATGCCACAAACACACGATTGGAATTTCCGACAAGAAAAGTTCGATGTGAACTCTTGGTCAGAAATTCCAACCGTGTGTAGGCCCCATTGGACATTTTCTGTCGGAATTTTCGACAGCAAAAATTTGAGAGCTGGTTCTCAAATTTTCAGATGGGAAAAGTTCTTGTCGGAAATTCCGATCGTCTGTATGTGATTCCGACGCGCAAAAAAAACATGCATGCTCGGAATCAATTTAGACACATGCTCGGAATCATTGAACTTAATTTTTCTCAGCTCGTTTTAGTGTTGTACGTCACTGCTGCGTTCTTGGTATTCTCAGGGTGATGTGCAGTGTTAGTTTTTAGCCACACATAGCATTTTGCTCTTAGGCCAAAAAGTACATTTTTGGTCTGATCTGACCACCAGAGCACCTTCTTACACATGGGTCTTCAAACTACGGCCCTCCAGTTGTTCAGGAACTACAATTCCCATCATGCCTAGTCATGTCTGTGAATGTCAGTTTGTTACAATGCCTCATGGGATGTATAGTTCTACAACAGCTGGAGGGCAGTAGTTTGAGGATCCCTGTTCTTACACATGTTTGCTATGTCCTTAACATGGCTTCTCGCAAACTGCAAAAGTTGAAAACCATTTATCATTTTCCTTCCACTTCACAATTATGTGCCACTTTGTGTTGGTCTATCACATAAAATCCCAATAAAATTAATTTACGTTTTTTGGATGTAACATGACAAAATGTGGAAAATTTCAAAGGATATGAATACTTTTTCAAGGCACTGTAAATCCGATTTCTTGTGAGTTTTTTTAACCTTTGGAAAGAAATCATACTGTCTAATACTGCACTTAGGTGACGCTTCCCCTTTTTTCTTTCCTTGTGCAGTTAGTTCTGTATTCATGTGGCCCATTTTCAGCTGATAGCGGACTAAAGCCACTCTTGGCCGACATTACAGAGGCTCTGAAAAGATCCTGCACATATGGTCAGATCTGTCCAGAAGCCTACGCTGATGGCTGACTGACAGTCACCAGCTCCCTGTAGACTAAAGACTGAGAGCTGAGCAATCAGTGGTGTTTGATCGCACAGTTCACAGTCTCAGGCCCCATACACACGAGAGGATTTATCCGCAGATACGGTCCAGCGGACCGTATCCGCGGATAAATCCTCTCGAGGATTTCAGCAGATTTCTATGCGATGGCGTGTACACACCATCGCATTGAAATCCGCGCTGAAATCCTCTGGCGATGACGTGTCGCGCCGTCGCTGCTATTATGACGCGGCGACGGGCGCGACGCTGTCATATAAGGAATTCCACGCATGCGTCAAATCATTACGACGCGTGCGGGGAATCCCTTTGAACGGATGGATCCGGTGAGTCTGTACAGACGAGCGGATCCATCCGTGGGATCCGATTCCAGCAGATAGATATTCTGTGCATGTCGACAAATATTTATCTGCTGGAATTCGGAAATATCCGCGGATAAATATCCGCCGGAGTGTACACACCATAGAATCTATCCGCAGAAACCCATTCGATGGGATTTATCTGCGGATAGATTCTATCGTGTGTACGGGGCCTCAGAGGCGGCTGGGGACAGCTGATTCAGCTGGGATCGATGCTGCAGCCATCTAGTTGAGTATGATTTTTTTTTTTTGCAACTCCTACACTTCTCTTTGAACTAATGTAAAAACATTCTATATATTATATAACTGATGATGATCATTATTTTTAACACTGTTTTTGTATCTGCCAAGTACAGTGTTAAACAGAAGAACACTGCTAACTTCAGGTTATAGTGGCATTTGCAGTCCCACCTATAGCCTGAAGGTTTATTGTGTCAATGAAGCCCCCATTATGCATGTAATCACTATATTGATCACCCTAATTGGTTCCCATCTAGTGGAGGTTGAAATTGTCAGTGACAGTAGGATTACGAACCACCAGCCAAGCAAAATGTCAGCTGGTGGCTATCAAAGAGAAGGCATTTATTAACATATTCCCAGCACTTGACATCGATCTGAGGCATGTTAATATAAAACTTACAGGTAGGAAGAGGTTTTAAAAAAAGTTCAACGGGTTGGTGTTCTTTAATTCTGAATCCAGTCAATTCTTTTTTTTGTCAGGTTGAAGAAGGTTTAGAACCCTGGTGCCCAGCCCTAAATAACAGGGTCCACATATGGCCCTTTTAGCCCATATATTATGACCCATGGGGCCCTTCCAAACAGTAGTCTGTGTTTTGGAGCTTACTGAAGAAATAATGTTGTTAAGACTTCAGATTTTTTTCATAGTACCTTTTTTTTCTGTGCTGCTCATTCATTTCTGTTTCTTTTTATGTTTTTCCCTCTGATCTTTTATAAAAAGGATCTTACTGAGAGAAATATTACACATGGCACAAGTAATTTTAATGAGGGCTGTGGGGAGCACAAATGTGAAAGTCTTGATTTGCAAAGGGGCTGAAATAGCAATGATCTCTATCATTTCGAGATGATCATTTCATGGTCTCGTATAATGTGTCTAAAGTCATTAGGCCTAATTCAGAAAACTTTACCAAAGGATAGAGATCTTTATTTTAAACCATGTGTCTGTAATCTGTAACTAGTCATGAGATGGAAAAACGGTAATTTAAAAAAAAATGAAGATATTTATCCTTGTGTTTGTGAACTGAGCCAGTCTCCAACATCTCCTATAGTACATAGAGGTCTCGTACACACGACCGAGTTTCTCGGCAAAAACCAGCAAGAAACTTGCTGTTTTTTTTTTTTTGCCGAGGAAACCGGTCGTGTATACACTTTTCGACGAGGAAACTGTCGAGGATCTCGTCGAGCCAAAAAGAAAGCATGTCTTCTTTTTCCTCGACGGCAATGGGGAAATTTGGCTCGCCAAGATCCTCAACAGCCTAACAAGGAACTCGACGAGCAAAACGATGTGTTTCGCCCGTCGAGTTTCTTGGTCGTGTGTACGAGGCTTCTGTCTCTGGACATGTTTTAGCATGTCTGCAGTCTTTGGCCGTCTTTTGAAGTGTGCCTATAGTGTGCCATCTACTGTTGTATTTTTGCAGTCTCTGATAGTCCTGAATATTATGTGCATCCATTTGGTGGTGTCAGGGGCCACACTTGTGGCCCCAAAATTTAGGTGATTTGACTATCACTGGGTTATATCTTCTCTTAGGATTAATTACTGTGAATGTCCCCCGTGGGGAGATTTTTTACTCCTTACTTGGTGACAGGGTGTCATCAGGAGAATAAATTAGCACCAATCTTGCCAAAGGGAACATTCACTAATTTGGGGAAAAAATAGCAATCTTCTTTTTTTCTCTTTATTTAGAGGGTGCATATTTGTGTGTGTGTGTATTTTTTTTTTGTATTTTTGTTTATTTCATTTAATGTTGTTTGTATGTGATCTGTTTTTATTTTATATTCTCTGTGAAATAAATTTAAAATAATGAGGGTAATATAGGATGATTTCTGTATCCTTCAGGAGCTGTTTAAATCCAACTGCAAAAAAAAAATCTTATATTCACTTTCCCCTGTGACTCCAATTTCCAATTTCTTTAAAATGTTAAAATATTCCAGCAATCTTATGATTTATGCCATAATTTTAGAAAATAAAAAATAACCCATCCTCAATGCAAAAATGAGAAATGCACGGAAAATATCCTAGTGAGGACTAAAGTACAAAATAATGTTTTTTTTTTTTTTTTTACATAATATCACTGGTATCCTATGAAGAATTCTGGTCACTATGGTCACTATGTTTTGTAGAGTATAAAAGTGTTTGTGTTTTCAAATGCAGTTCTATTTAGTGCAATATAATTTCACATATTAGTTATACAATATGCAGTCATAATTATATACAAAGGAAAACATTTTTTTATGGGCATGGTAGGGTCAAAGTAGCAATAATGTAATGGCTACTAATGGAAATTATGCATGCTAATGCAAATGCTTCTGAAGAACTCAAATTAGGAACCATCAGAGTCATTACTCTAAGGTAGGAACACTGAAAGATCAGGGCAAGAGGGAACATAAAGGATCAGTGAGTAGAAACCAGAGCACACAAACACGTGTGTACTCTTCTAGGAAAATGTTTTTTTTTTGCAAGCTACAAATGCCATGATATGCCTTGTATTACAGGCTAAACACACCTTTTAGAAAATGTGGTATACACTGCGCTGCCTAAGATACACAGCTGCTAACACAGCTAATTCTGAATAAAAAAGCAAAAACGAAAAGGAAAATAAAGTGTAGCGCTTAAACCATGTAAATTATGACAATATACTTGGATGTGAATAAGATAAAAAGCAAATAATGAATTAAACTCAAATATGATTGCAAGTGCAACTCAATAACAAAAAGTGTCCATGTGATTAGACAACACCAGGTTAATAGGCAATAATCATTGGTGATCACACCTAAAACAATGTTAAAGTAAAAAGTAGTCCATAAAAATGGTAATTCCACCAAGTGAGGAAATAATAAATCAGCGCATAAGATATTGATGTCTTCCTTGAAGTGATCGAAAGCCACCACCAGTGTGAATAACTGCTTACCGGAAATGGTGGACTTGTGGGGACATATGTCGCCAGAAGTCAAACAAGGCTTTGGAATGGAAATCCAGGATCATGGAGATGGACAGCTGGATATTGAACTCATCAAGTACTTCTGACACCAAACAGCTTCAAAGGAAAAACTTAATATTGCAAAGAAAGTTCCTGAACAATGCCTCTCCAAGTGGTGTCAGTGATGGAGAAAAAAGAGAGAAGGGTGGCCACATAGCGTAAAATTGTATGATACAAAATGTATTTAAAACAGCAATTACACTCACATGTAGGCTGTAGATTCAAACGTGTGTACACAGATGAGGCGGCAGTGGAAGCGACCCGACGCGTTTCGTATGAGAATACTTTATCTGGGGTCACCTTTTATATAAGGAGCATTAATACTCCATTTTGCTTACCCCTTCCACAGTTCTACTTATAAATGTAAATATTTTGTATTTTTGCTCTCTCTATTGCTTATCCTGATTTACTGCGCCACTAAAAGTTTTCCTGTGTCATATGGTAAATGTGTAATTTCTTTAAGACAGGAAACTACGTCTACCTTTTTATAAAGTGTTACAAAACCCATGACCCTGAATTCACTATATCTGGTCTCCCACAGTACACAGAACATGGAAATGCAATTATTTTAGTAAATACAAACTGTTGAATAACGTTTTTTATCAGCAGTATATAGCAGCCTTGTGACTTTCAGTGTTTGGTTAATGATTCTAGGAGGAGTTTTCATTCTACTCTGACTGTCCTATGAGGCTGCAGGACCCTGACCCTCTGTCTGTATAGTGCTGATTGGCCCTGTGCTGGTCACATGCACCCTCCCAAGGAAATAAAAGACACTCTCTAGCAATACACACCAAACTGAGTATGTGCAAAGTAACTCCAAAGGCTCTGTTCTATCAGAAGATGGATTAGGGACAGAGAAGACTGGATAAAACAGCCCTTTTACACAATGCAAAGGATTAACCCATTAGGTTCCACAGTGAGTGTAGAAAGCATGCTTTACTGCACATACAGACTGATTTTACTGTTATAGGCTTAATAATACTTTAAGTATAACTGTACTTCTATTACAAAAAAACTTCCCAAAAGTCCCATTTCCATATTCCTCATGAACAAATCTCTCCAGAACCCAGGGATTGTTGATCCAGGGAAAATGTTATGACCTTCTGTGGTTCAGGAAGGAATTTATCCTCCACACCGCAAATCGGATCATGCTTCATTAGGGTTTTTTGCCTTCCTCTGGATCCTCTCTGGGTATAGGATACTATATATGAAGTTTTCCTATATTTATTTTATTGATGTATTTTTCTATTGGTTAAACTAGATGGACTAGATGTATTTTTTCAGCCTGCTATGCAGAAGCAGCCGGTCCATAAGCAGTGCGGCCCCCCTATTTTGCATGCAGGCATTTTTGCGGGGCGCTGAACTCATAGGTTTCTATGCTTTTTTTTAAAGCCACATGATTAGAGCCAGAGGTTCTATTTGGCTTGAAAGTGGTTGAACTCTGGCACACTCAGAGCACTGCGCCCCAAACCCACCCACTTTTGACGCCAGCAAATCAATATTCACTATTGTTTTCTGACTTCTCCTCCCAGCCAATGAAGGCAGGAGGTGGATCGGACTGGCTGGGATGGAGAAGCCAAGAAAGCTGAGTGTGGGGGACCATAAAGGGGTAAGTGCAGGGGGACCGTAGAGGGCTGAGTGCTGACCTGGGAGGGGTTTGTTTACCGCCCCCCCCAAAAAGTTCAGCACTAGCCACTATTGCTGCTATGTTGTGATCGGGAGCCCAGTGTTGTTGCACTGGGCTTGAGGGTCTTCTCACAAGTTTTGGGGTACTCATCATGTGCCAGGAATTTCCAGGAAGCTTGCTAGAAGGATAATGGTGTTACTCTGTGCAATACAGAAGATGAAGGTTCAGAAAGTTTTTTGGAAGGGGGGAAACACCCCCCCAGGTGGTCGGTCGGTCAGTAGGGTCTGGAGCACTTACCCCATCTATGGTGGGCAGCGCTTCTCCTGGGATTTACCAGTGACTTCCCCTTCCCCAGCCACTATTGCTGCTATGTTGTGATCGGGAGCCCAGTGTTGTTGCACTGTGCTTGAGTGTCTTCTCACAAGGTTTGGGGTACTCATCATGTGCCAGGAATTTCCAGGAAGCGTGCTAGAAAGATAATGGTGTTACTCTGTGCAATACAGAAGATGAAGATTCGGAAAGTTTTTTGGAAGGGGGCAAACACCCCCTCGGGTGGTCGGTCGGTCAGTAGGGTCTGGAGCACTTACCCCATCTATGGTGGGCAGCGCTTCTCCTGGGATTTACAAGCGACTTCCCCTTCCCCTGCTCTCCACTGGCATTGCGGTGGCTTCCTTTTCTTCCCTCCTCCTCGGCGGCCAATTGGGACTCTTCTCTTTTCGGCCAATCTGAAAAGGGGTCTCAAACCCACTTCTGATTGGCCGGATTTTGGATCAGTATTTCAATAGCGAATATTCATTTGCTGTTGTAACACATGGGTGGGCTTGTAGCGTAATGCTCTATGCCACGAGCCCACCCTATTTTGAAGCCTAATAGAGCCTATGGCTGTAATCAGGTGCTTAAAAAAAACACCCCGCTGCTGTAATCCATGCGCCCGGTGCCCTAAGAGGGGCCAGATGCATGAATAGGTGGTAGCGGCTGTGGACTGGATAGAGCATGGGGGTGGCGGCCGTGGATAGAGGGGGCAGCGCTCAGGCACCCCTAATGGAAGGGCCGCACTGCTTACAGGTACATTTTTCTACTATCTATATGCAGTGATTTTTGCAGGGGGAGGGGGCCTGAATCTAATAAGCAGACCTTGTTTTTTACTGTAAGGTTCACTTTAAACAATGTCTTCAATTCCATCATGCTTACGTTTCCATTTTCTGTAACATTTTCCATAAGCTTTGCAGAATGTCACATTATAGTAAACTCATCGGTAGTATCTTTGTAGTATCCGCCAACCTGACCTGTTTTTTCCTAGTATGTCTCCCCTGTCTTCATTCTCATTCAATGTCCCAGCCGTATCTTTTGCAGATCGTCTGCTTTGGAATATGTTGCTATGGCAACCTCACACTTCCCGGGGTTTCGAAGCCAGACTAGAGACATTGGGCATTAATTGTTTTTCAAGTGTTGAAGAACAGAACTATTCCTATGAGTAAGAAGAGAACAGTTTCAAATGAACCAGACAGTTAACATATTTTTATATTACTCAAGTTAATAACTTCTGCTGTTAATTTCTGGAAAGAAACGTTAGTTTTGTGAAAAGGACATGCTGCTGCTTGATGTAAACTTGCCCCCTAATAATTAAATCATGGGTGTTGGGTTTCTGGGGGTGTCATTTCCTTTTGAGTTCGCTGACCTCTGGAACAATGAAATCAAAAGTAGATAGTATATCCAAAAAAGTACTATGGTAATTTATATATGTATATGAATATTTGGACAGGTCTGCAAGAAAGTGCATATAAATTGTTTTCTGTCTCATGTGCCCTGGTGAAGACAAATCGTTCTGGACACCTCAAGGATCACCCTTCTCACCTGTACTCTTCAACATCTACATCCGCCCGCTCCTCAAAATCATCAGCAAACAGGACCTGCACTACCACTCCTATGCGGACGACATGCAGCTTTACCTTCGAATCACCAACAAAAACGACCAATTTCATGAACTAGGAAAGTGCCTTACACTGATCGACAATTGGATGACTGAAAGCTCCCTCAAACTCAACGGATCGAAAACAGAACTACTCACCCTTCACGCAAATAGGAAATCCATTTCCAGGACCACATGGACACCACCCACCATCCTCGGACAAACCATCGCGCCAAGCAATAAAGTCAAAAGTCTCGGAGTCATCTTTGACGCAGACATGACGATGGACGCACAAATAGGATCAGTCGTCAGCGGTTCTCATCATCTGCTCCGCATGCTACGTAGACTCATCCCCTTCATCCCGGAAGAGGACACAGCAGTAGTGGTTGGAACAATCATCAACTCACGACTTGACTACGCAAATTCCCTCTACATAGGACTACCGAAATACCAGATCTCACGCCTACAAGTCGTCCAGAACACGGCAGTCAGACTGGTAACTGGTAAAAAGCCGTGGGAACCAATCTCCCTGGCCTTGAGGTCCCTCCACTGGCTGCCCGTACAGGACCGGGTGACATTCAAGACACTCTGCCTCACCCACAAATGTACACAGGGTAAAGCTCCTCAATACTTGAGCGAGAAAATAAAACCCTACGTCACCAAGCGCGTGCTCCGGTCTACCAACCAAAACCTTCTCCAAATCCCCAAATCTCGCTACAAATCTAAGGGAGAACGCAGATTCTCGATCCAAGGACCACGGCTCTGGAATGCTCTACCCACGACCATCCGCTTGGAAGAAAACCATTGGGTTTTTAGGAAAAACTGAAGACCCACCTCTTCTGAAAGACCTGCACAACTCTGGATGCCAGCGCCTTGAGGCGATTAAGTTCGCATTTGTTGCGCTATACAAGTTTCTCACTGACTCACTCACTCACACCCAAAATGTGTTGGAAACTCTTTTGATTATTTTCCTGTCCCTTACTGAAATACATTTTGGATAGAGACCTTTTAGAAGTAGTGCCACACTTCAATTAAAAATGTATGCTCCATAACACAACAAACCAAGGAAACTATGGAGATCCTCTGGATATAGAAGACACCTACCCAGGAACCAGATCACCTACATCAACATAATTGCATTAAGATTAGATAGTAATACCAAAGAGACAACCTTGTGGGTCCAGTATTATCTTTTGACTTTCCCTCTTATTTTTTTGCATATTTATTACACTTAAAAAATGTAGATCCTGTTTCTTATTAATGACTTTCTGCTATTGTATGTACTTTGACACTGGAACACATTAAAAGGGATTTACTAAAACTGGAGTACACAGAATGTGGTTCTGCTGTGTAAAGTAATCAATCTGCTTCTAGGTTTAAGGCCTAATTCACAGCTATGCAAGTTGCAGTTTGCATATTTCAGGTGCATTTTGCATTTTTCAATACATGCTTTTCATCCATTGAAGTCTATGGAACCAAAAACCAGAAAAAAATCCCTGGTCCTTTCCATAAAATACACAGATGTGAATGTGACCCGTAGGAAACCATGTTAAATGGGCCGTGTGTTTCTGCAAAACTGAAAATGCACAAAAAAATGCATCAGTGATTTGCACCTATGCATTTTTAGTGCTTTTTGCATTTTGCAGATTTGCACTACAATCCATTTAACATGGTTTCCTATGGAACACGTTCTGTAGTGCAAATCCGCAAAATGCAAAAAGCACTAAAACTCCATAGGCTTGAATCCAGCCTCAATGTCAAAGTTTAATTTAATTTAAAGACACTGAAGTTATACCTTGTACACATGACCGGTTTTCCCAGCAGGACAACTGCCATGACAGTTTTTCGCCAGAAAAAAAAAGGCTGTGTGTATGCTAAATTGCAGTTTTCCCAGCAGAAAAACTGCTGCAAAACGTGTTCTCTATTTTCCGGCCGCGATTCCCGGCGGTCTTTTTCCTGGGAGTTTCCCTATGGGAAACACTGCGGTGGAGCATACACATGGCCGGGATTCCCGGCCAAAGCTCTCACCGCAGTTTTCCAGATGGGAAAACCTCTGGGGTGTACACGGCGAAAGTTACGGAGCATGTTCTCGGTTTTCCCCCCAAGATTCCCGGCAGACTTTTTACCGCTGGGAATCCCGGTCATAGAATATATAAGAAAAAAAAAACGGATGGTGCAAGTAACGTTTTAACAATATTTATTTAAATAAAAAGAGAGATCCCTTGCCGGGGTACTCACATACTGCAGGTGCAACAGTGCACCACTCTATAACAGGCTTGTAGTGAGATGTACAGATCGGGATATGGTAAACAGTCCTCTCAGCCCCACACAGACTTTCCTGCCGTCCTGTCCCCTCCCCTACGAGTGACGATACAGGGGGTTTCGTATCTTCTTCAGGGGGAAATTACCCCCTGAATACGATACAACACCCCCTGAATCGTTACGCTGCGCTGCGTTTTGTTCATTTTATTTAGTCTTTGGCACGATTTATGAGACTTGTTTCACGCTAGCAGCTTTATTTCTATTTTTATTTTTATTTTCAATATTAAATAAGACTTGATAAAATATTTCCAATAAACTTGTGTCTCTCTTTTTCTTGTTAAAAAAAAACTTGTGTCGCTTAATTATTTGTGCTTAACCCTTGTGATACTGAACTACAAACTTAAAATAATTAATTTTTAAATAATTGTAATATCCATAGCAATTAGCAACACATTAAGCACCATATAAATATGCAGGTTGCTATAGTAAAAGATTACAAATACAATTATTTTCAGCTTTCTTTAGTCTTTTGACATACCACTGGTAAAAACAAGTTTCAGACAAAATAAAAAAGAAAGAAACAAAATATCCAAAAAATCCAAACACATGGGATACAAGATAAATATCAAAGAATAATAAGCAGGTAGCCAGCTTCTGTCGGACAGACCAACATACACATGGGCAGAATGTCAGATGTTTTTTTTTTTTTAACCGGCAAATGTCTCCTGGCCTTCTGCCCGTGTGTATGGGGCATAAAGGGTTCACCACACTGATGACACCACCAGAGCATAAAGGTCGCAACAATAAGCATTTCAAGGAAATCTTCCTCTTCTTTAGCTGAAGAAGCCAGCACATTCTCGGGGATCCAGACGCTGGGTTATGGACTGATCCCCTCTGCGGCTCAGGACATTGCACTGACAGCGGTGCACATTATTGCCCTTTATTGCTCCTGATGCATCTACGTTTGTGAATAGGATCTTTTTATATTGTTTACATTGACATACTTCACCAGTGGCACTGTCTGCCCCTTTCCCCTCCACTGGTCAATAGCCTGCAGATGAAGAGGTGGTGTCCACAAAGTACCTCAGCTACACAGTTCTAGGGCCATTCCCAGCATCTGGAATCACCCAAAGGTGGACAGCCATGAATAAAAAAATGTACACACGGGCAAGAATCTCGTCAGGAAAAAAACGTTGTTTTCCCTGACGAGATTCTTGGCATGAATCTCTTGCCGCCCGAGTGTACAGACTCTCGTTTCAAGTAGTCCATGCACTACTTTGGTCCCACTTTGATGCAACTTGAGGTCCATAGACCTCCAGAATACACAGGCATTGCTTTAAGTCGCATCAAAATTGCAGCAGAATCGTGCAACTTTCAGGCTGCGTTAGACTGAAAAGCCTGAAAGTCGCAAGATTCTGCCACAATTTTTTGCCGTGATTTTGCAGCGACTAGAAGCAAGGCCTATGTATTCTGAAGGTCTATGGACCTCAAGTCACATCAAAGTGGGACAAAAGTAGTGCAGGGACTACTTTGAAGTCGCTGTGACTTGACGTTGCACAGATATGAACGGTTCTCATTGGAAATCATCGGGTACGACTTGACATGCAACTTTCCAGTCCCTAGTCGCAGGACAATTTGCACCTAAATGAAAAGCGGGTTTTTGTGCATGTGAACTGCATTCTGATGGGCCATCTTCACAGTTAACATTGCTAGCCATCAGATTTATGGAAACCTAGGTACTGCTGCGTGGTGCAAATTCGCATGTGATTTGCACCACACTGCAAATCACATGCGATGTCCGTGCGATGCGATTTCAGCCATACAGTTAGTATGGCTGAAATGGTATCGCATTCGGACTAAACTCGCACAGGACCCTTTTTTTGGTCCGCACCAGAATTGGATCGCATGGAATCCTATTCATGACCGGTCTGAAAGTTCGCTGTGCGACATGCGAGCTGTCCCCCTTGCAGATGATGAAATAGTAATATACATGCCCCTTGCAGAGTGGGGGACGTTAAAAAAATATATAATACCCGGGGGTTTGATGCTTGTGCCGCTGCTGCCACGAACTCCTAATGTTAAGAAATAAATAAAAAGCGGCCGGGGGGGGGGGGTTCCGCTGCTGCCGCGAACACCGAATGTTTAAGTAATTAATAAGCGGGTGGGGCTTCCATTATTGTCGCCGATCTTTAAGGGGGGGTTGTATGGATGCTGACAGCAGACTTTTAATTTAAAAAACAGTTAATAAGCAGAGGGGGGGGGGGGTTGCTTTGACACGCGCTTTTTTTGCAGAACATTAAATACAAAAATTTGCAGGGGGGGGGTGAAGGCCACTAATTTCGCCGAACTTTATGGGGGGGTTGTATGGACGCTGCTGCTGCCTCTAAATAATTAATTGATCAGCAGAGGGGAATGCATGGCTTCTTTACCTGTTCGGTGCGTTCCACTGAGCTGCAGAGTGCCAACGTCACTTCCTGTACTTTGAGTGACGTCAGCACTAGCACAGAAAGCACCGCCCAGTACTCTACACTGTGTGCACCCACCCGGCCACAATACAGTCCGTCGCGCCAGATGTGGTGCGATGGGCTGCGCCACAAAGGCATTTTCTGGCTTCCAATGTAGCGCCTCGTCTGCAATCTCGTGATTGCACAGACGTGGCGCTACCCATACCGCACTGTGCCTGGCGCCCGGACACAGTGCACATAAGGACTTTTTTTGATTTTTTTTTCTTAAAGGGACATGTTTAAATAAAAAAAATATATATATATATTTTTATTTTTTATTTTTACTGACTGGGGGGGGGGGGGGGAGACGGGGCCCCCCTATGGACGGGTCGCCACTGACCGGAGGGGAAGCAGATAAGCAGAGGTTCCACTTTTGTACCATGTGATATCACATGGTACAATGAACACTACAGTTTGAATGGCACATCAATTTGCACCTGCAGTGCACAGCAATGCACAGATGTGAACTATCAGTGGGTTGTGGTGCACTGAGATAAAAATGTTCTTTAAAACATTAGTTGTGATGTGGACACCCCTTTTATTATGGATGTGCTAATTTGCTGCAACACACCATAACATGCAGTGAAATGCATGCGTTCAGTAATGCAATTCAAACGTGTGAATCCAACTGACTATTAGGATTAGTGTGAATCAGTGCTTCCACCGGTGCTTCCAATTCCCTATGTATTGCACTTTGCTTGGCTTTTAGTGAAAATATGTCTCAATTAATTTTATTATTTCCTCCAGTATAGTTTTTGGTCGACTTAATGAAATAAAAATATAATTAAGTGGTCAGTCATGTTGGAAACCTTTGCTTTTCTTTTCATGCACTCATTTCCACACACAAATCCATCCTGTGACTATGTCTCAGTGTGACTTATGTTGGTTGCATTGCAATGACTGATATTCATAAAAATCTATTTTGACATCATCAACATGGGAGTGCATTTTTCTTAATGCATGTTAAAAGTCACAGTGACATGAAACTGGGAGCACTCCCTGTGAGAACACTGGGGCTCTACTGAATGGCCATGTTGTTTATTATAGCAGTTGTATAATTGTGGATGGCAGTTGCTGCAGTGTACTTTGTTGGAGTGCAGAGCCATGAAAGAATTGTAATCATGTTGCGTATTCTATGAGCCTTTTGGCTGTAACCAGCACAATATGTGCCTGTTGACGACCTTGTCATCTTTTCGTGGCATGAAAAATACAGGCATTCTCCTTAGCAGCTCTATGCAAACTCAGTTGAAACTTTCACATTTCAAAGGTGAAATAGGATGTTTCTAGGGCACATACCAGTGTATTCATAATATCTTCTGTTACCGGATGTAATTGTTTTACATATATTAGAGGACAGAATTTATCAGTCTGTATAATTACAATTAGCTTGGAACAGTATACATAATATTTTTAAAGGGAAAAAAACATTCTGGGCCAGATTCACAGAGATCGGCGTATCTCTGTGCGGGCGTAGCGCATATGACATGCGCTACGCCCGCACAGAGATACGCCGATCTCTGTGAATACAGACATAACCTAGAGAGGCATGTACAGTATTCACAAAGCACTTGCTCCCTAAGTTACGGCGGAGTAACGTAAATGGGGCGGCGTAAGCCCGCGTAATTCAAAGTAGGCTGGTAGTGGGCGTGTTGTATTATAATGAATCGTGACCCCATGTAAATGAAGCGCTGTACGAACGGCGCATGCGCGCGCATGCTCAAAGAACGTAACCTAAGCCCATCCCCATTCACGTATGCCTTACGTAAACAACGTAAAAATATACGCTTGTTCCGACGTCCATACTTTGCATTACCTGCGCCTCATATAGCAGGGGTAACTTTACGCCGGACGTAAACATTACGTAAACGGCGTAGCTAAATCCCACGAGTGCAAGTACGTTCGTGAATCGGCGTATCTAGGTCATTTGCATATTCGACACGTAAATCTACGGAAGTGCCCCTAGCGGCCAGCGTAAATATGCACCCAAGATACGACGGCGTAGGAGACTTACGTTGGTCGTATCTTGGCAAAATTAATGCGTATCTTGTTCCCTGAATAGGGCGCATAGATACGACGGCGCATCACAGAACGTACGCCGCGTATCAATAGATACGTCGGCTTAAGTCGTCTGTGAATCCGGCCCCCTGTTGGCATATTTTACATTCTAATTTCCATTTTAAAAACTGTATATTTTAAAAAGTTAATTATATGTTAAAAGTACAATATATGGCTATAATGAACATACTGCAATGAGCAGCTGTCAGGAAGGTACTAGCCTTAGTACAACTGAAGCCTCCAGATGTCCCCAGGTGCACAGACGCAAATGTGCAGGTGCCCGTTTGCCTGTTCATAACTGTGCACGAATGCAAACATGCATCCATGTTGGCGCCAATGACACTATTTAAACTGTAGAAATGCATAATCTTTTAAAACTATTTATACTATTGCTGTTCTATCAGCCACTGCTGTCTGATCTGCAGCTATTACCCGTGTTCCGGTTCCTTTTTCCTGTGTTTGATTCCTGTGATTGACCCGGCTTATCCTGGCCACACTTAAACTCTACCTGTCCTGACCTCAGCTTGTCTTTAAGACTTTAATTACCTCTTGAACATCTGCCTGTTATCCTGTTGCCAACCTCTGCCTGTATCCTGACCATTCTCTGCCTGCCATTTATGCCCATACCTGACCTTCCGTTGCTGACATGGCTTGTTTGACCCTGCATCCAGTTATCCACCTGTCCTGCTCTTCATTGTGCCTGGTTATGCTGGTCCTTTATCTGCTGTGTGCTGCCAGTCTTACTGCATCTTCTACCAGTTGCTGCCTATCCAGCTAGGGGTCTGCTGTTCATGCTATAATCTGCTACTTGAGCTATCCAGCCCAACTCTGGTGACGCACCTGGCATGCACCTCTGCGACCATCGGAAGATCTTACCGGCACTCTTACCTCACTGCGCCGTTGCAGCCGGGGGTGTACGAGAGGTCTCCCTCTACACATTAGGCTCTGCGACAAGGTATGTGACAGCAACATAAAATAAATTGTACACTACACAACAACAAGGCATAGCATTCAGTCACAAAATGTAACAAGTAGTAGGTATAGAGGAGTACAGACCAGGTTATATAGATGAGGTTTCACAACCCCATCATCTCTTGGTCCAAACTGAGCCCTTAATTTTGTGTTGCATCTGTTTGGTGTATCTGATCCAGTGCAAGAGACATAACTTTGGATTATGGGGTCCCATAGCAAAGTTTTTTTGAAGCATCCCCTGCCCCGACTGCCTCTTTCTGTGTTGGCTGTGACAATACTGTCTTGGATGATCTTAACATAAAATATGTCTATATAGGAAGTGGGTAGCACAATATCTGTCAACAAAGTCAGTATACTACTAGGGCCCAGTGCTGTGGTTAGAACATGTCAGGTGATGGGGAAATAGTGGTGCTGGAAATCCATTTTCTGAATTAATTTTCCAGCTAACCTATCTATCCTTAGTAGCTTCCCTTTCTATTTTCAGCATTTCAAATCACAGGGCCTTGGTGTCAATTAGAAAAGAGCTTCGGGTTCAGGTTGAGTATGAGCTCACAGTGAGCCCAACCTATTCAGAGACATGGCATGTCCTTTGCCACCATATTGACAAACTGGAAATATTTTAATTACGGACCTCTGAATTTTGGTCAGGTGACATGGAAAGACCGTTAATGAAAGCTTTCTTATATGCCAGGCCCTCACATAAAAGGCAGGGTTCCTAGCAGCCATATTGCTTTCCCATTTCTCTATTTACAGACTTCAGCTTGTATATGACTGCGCTTGTTCGCCTTTTGGACTAAGCTTTGCCTGTCCGTATTTCTGATATTGCCTATAGACTATGTGCCATACTCTAGTTCTATTCCTACCATCTGCACAGCTGTGTCTAGGAATGTGTCCAAGGACCGTGACCTGGTACGACTACCAGTAAAGTCTATCAATCTTTATGTAGTGCTCAGATGCCACAAAAAGTCAACAACTCACAGACTGGAACTCTGTGCATCGGAAAAGGCCTGTAGGGGGCCTGGTTTGGAAAGCGGTTGGCACCAAGCTGTACAGGCTGCAACTTGCTTCTTTCAGGTCCTGGCTGTCACACCTTACGTGATGCTCTGGTGAAGATTGCAGTGAGTGTGCTTAGACTCTATGGCTCTTTCATTTTCAACATTCAGATACCACAAAAATTAAACAATTCACAATCTAGTACTGCTCTAGTGTGCATCAGAAATTGCCTGTAGGGGACTTGAATTGAACAGCTGTTGGCACCAAGCTGTAGAGGCCCCGGCTTGCTTCTTCTTGGATAGAGACTATATGTGACTGTTTTTTGGATCCACCATCTTTACAATTTTGGACACACTTCTCCTAGCCATAGACTCTCTCACAACATACTCTGACTAGAGGTCCATTGTTAAATAAAGCTGTGCCCACTCATAAGGCCCGTACACACAGTCGGACTTTCGGCCAACAAACTTCAAAATCAGCAAGTTTTCACATTTCTCCGATCGTGTGTACGCTCCATCGGACCAACTTTTTCGGGTTTCATCGGACAAAAAGTTCGGTCTGCAAACGGACAAACTTTACGACAACAAAAGTCCGATGGTGCCTAGTCCGACCGTGTACAGCAAACCATCGGACTTTTGTACAAAGTGCAAATACGCATGCTCAGAACCAATGTTAAAATCAACCAACAATAGCAGAAGTTAACCAAAGGGTGGCGGTAAAGAGCAGAAAAGAGCAGAAAAACCATGTGATGTTGGGAAAGTTTTAGAAAAGTTTTCAGAAAAGTCAGAGTGTGTGTATGCTATGGGTGTGACCGGACAAATCACTTCGGACAAAAATCCAAGGGAAAGTTTGTCAGATGTCCGACCGCGTGTGTACGAGGCTTTAGTGCAGAACACCAACAACATCTTGATAGTGTATTCATATCAGTGTGGAACACGATTCACCAGGTTAGCCATCTTTCCAGGTTTCTGTAATAAGCACCACAAAATATTCAGCTCACCACATAGTTCCTTGGTTCCGGGCCACAAGAACCTCTATACGCCAAGCCACAACCCTTCAGCAGAGGGTCAGGGGTGGCAAGGTGACCACTTGCTTCTGAGAAAATATTCATCTGTTCCACTTGTTGGTGCTTCCCAGTCAGGCACTTTCACTCTCTCCTTCCTAAGTGAACTACATGGTACTACACAGGGGTGAACTGCTCCCATGCCCCATTTTACCTGGGCCCCGCCCACAGCTAACATTTATATGGACACCATTACATCCCTAAAGGAGGAGTTTCTCTAAAAGGGAAGCTAACACCTGCTTATGATCATCTGCTAACTGAACCTGCTTACAGGCTTTTTTATTCCATTAGATACTTTTTTCTCTCTGCTCTTACCTGCATGGGGATAATCAATGTAGACATCACCTGACAGTTAAGTGCCATCTTTTTTTTTTTTTTGCTGAATGACTATGAACATTTTCATTGTATTCATCTGATTCTTTCATGGAGCTGCTTTGTAGCAGTTTAAACCTCAGATGACCTTTCAGTCCTTTAATTGTCTTTGTGACTGCTATTAAATCATCCACATTTGGATTTCTATTGATCACTGTGCAATACGTTTTTTCAGTTCAATACTGAATAAACACTTTTTTACTTGATAGGTTCGGTAAGACAAATCTCTTCATTGACCTGCTTTACAACTCTGCTGTATGTGTTAATTATTATTTCCTCTTCTTTTTTTATTGGGTCCTTGAGTGAAACATCAGTGTCCACATTTTCCATTAGGATATCAATGCCCTCCACATTGTTAGATAAACCATGGAACGCAGATAAAAGCAGGAACAATTTTAAAATGTTTAATTATTAGCAAGAATGTGGTTACGCTTAGGATATTTTTGTACCCAGATTGCATTGATGCTTCAAGGGCAGGTCCTTACAATTAAAAAAAAAAAATTACATAAAAAATGTATATACAAAATACTGTTTAAAAAAAACTGCTACCTCGGCATGCAGAACCTTTGTGTCTCACTTTTGACCTGCCTGACCTTGTTTATTAATAGATTTGCTGAATTTAATGGTAGCTATGGCAATAAGGGGGATACATATGTGATGTTATTGTGCACACTACTATACCGTACAAGTATGCAGTAATGTTGTAAGAAAGGTGTGTGCTAATCTGAGAAGCCCGTTGCATGCGCATGTTTGCGATCATAAACTTGCTGCAAGACATGTATTAATATGCACATGCAAAGCATTAGTGTGCACACTAAGCAACCTGGCGTAGGCTCATGTGTATGCTCAACACTTGTATTGGCGCCAAATGGCCTCTTTAGGCTGGGATGTCACAGGGTCATTTTCAACAGCAACCACTTAATCTGAATCTCTTCTGCTTTCTATGTCCCCATTAGGGAGTTTTGCGCTCTCTAATTATCAATGACACCAGGAATGAAAGTCAGGGTACCACCAGGAATAAAAGGGGCATTCTGCATTTCTTATTCCTGAGACATCTGTCTAAAAGGGATTTTCCTCATGTTGGAAAGATATCTTTTCAGTTCCTGTTGAGCCTGCAGGACAAATCTCCCTAATGGGGTACAAATGTAAAAAAAAAAATTGCAGCAGCTTTAAACCCCCCCCCCCCCCCCCGTACTGTATCCAAAATGAAGAAAACAACCACCTTGGCTATAGCTACGTCACTATTGTAAAATGTTGCTGTGACTTTGTTGTGTGGCATATACTGTGTTGCACTTTGTTTCATCTTTCTACATTTTAATTACAGTGCCTTTATTATTTATAGACCTTAAAATTTTCCACATGTTGTCATGTTACAACCAAAAATGTAAATGTATTTTTTGGGAATTTTATGTGATAGACCAACACAAAGTGGCACATAATTGTGAAGTGGAAGAAAAATGATAAATTGTTTTTAAAATACTTGGTAAAGTCAATACTTTGTAGAACTACCTTTCACTACAATTACAGCTGCAAGTCTTTTTGGGGATGTCTCTACCAGCTTTGCACATCTAGAGAGTGACATTTTTACCCATTCTTCTTTGCAAAATAGCTCAAGCTCTTTCAGATTGGATAGGGAGTGTCTGTGAACAGCAATTTTCAAGTCTTGCCACAGATTCTCAATTAGATTTAGGTCTGGACTTTGACTGGGCCATTCTAACACATGAATATACTTTGATCGAAATCATTTCAATGTAGCGCTGGCTATATTTTTAGGGTCGTTGTCCTGATGGAAGGTGAACCTCCTCCCCAGTCTCAAGTCTTTTGCAGACTCTATCAGGATTTCTTCTAATGCCCCGTACACACGATCGGAATTTCCCGTCGGAATTCCGTTCAAGCTGTCTTGCATACACACTGTCAGACCAAATTCCGACCGTCCAAAACACGGTGACGTAAAACACTACGACGAGCCGGGAAAAATTAAGTTAAATGCTTCCGAGCATGCGTCGACTTGATTCTGAGCATGCGTGGGTTTTTTCTCCGTCAGAGTTGCACACAGACAATAGGAATTTCCTATAGTTTTTTTTCTATAAAACGTGTTCTATTTCTAAACACCGATGGAAAAAAGTCCGATGGGGCCCACACACGATCGGAATTCCCGATGAAAAAAGTCCTTCAGACTTTTTTCATCTGAAATTCTGATCGTGTGTATGCAGCATAAGATTGCCCTGTATTTGGCTCCATCCATCTTCCCATCAACTCTGACCAGCTTCCCTGCCCCTGCTGAAGAAAAGCATCCTCACAACATGACTCTGCCACCACCATGTTATACGGTGGGGATGGTGTGATCAGGGTGATGTGCAGTGTTTTTCACCACACATAGCATTTTGCTTTTAAGACAAAAACGTAAAATGTTGGTCTCATCTGAACTGAACACCTTCTTCCACATGTTTGCTGTGTCCCCCACATGGCTTCTTCACAAACTGCAAACGGGACTTCTCATGTCTTTCTCCCACCTGAGCTGTGGATCTCTGCATCTTCTATGGAGTTACAATGGGCCTCTTGGCTGCTTCTCTGATTAATGATCTCCTTGTCGGCCTGTCAGTTTACATGGACGGCCATGTCTTGGTAGGCTTGCAGTTGTGCCATACTCTTTCCATTTTCAGATGATGAATTAAACAGTGCTCTGTGAGATGTTCAAAGCTTGGGATATTTTTTTATAACCTAACCCTGCTTTATACTTCACAACTTCATCCCTGACCTGTCTGGTGTGTTCATTGGCTTTCATGGTGCTGTTTGTGCACTAATGTTCACTAACAAACCTCTGAGGGCTTTACAGAACAGCTGTATTTATACTCAGAGTAAATTACACACAGGTGGACTCTATTTACTAATTAGGTGACTTCTGAAAGCAATTGGTTCCACTAGATTGTAGTTAGGGGTATCAGAGCAAAAAGGGCTGAATACAAATGCACGCCACACTTTTCAAATATTTATTTGTAAAAAAAATTAAAACCATTTATTATTTTCCTTCCACTTCACAATTATGTGCCACTTTGTGTTGGTCTATCACATAAAATCCCAATAAAATACATTTACTATTTTGGATGTAAGATGACAAAATGTGGAAAATCTCATGGGGTATGAATACTTTTTTTAGGCACTGTATATATGGTACCTCTTCATATAGTAAGAAATATTCTTTATAGGAAAGCTTTTTGAAATGTTCACGAATCTTGGGTGTGCAGATTATTATTTGTAATAATGGGACTAATAGCTTAGGCCCTGATCTGTTAATTCATCTCTAGTTTGTACCCGGTGATGCCCCTAAGTCCCCATTCACACCTAGGCGTTTTGTCGCCTGTAGGCTGGAAACACATTGCCCTCTATGGAGATGGTTCACATCTCCACGCCGAACGCCGGACGCCTGCCGCCTGAAAAAAGGTCTCGGACCTTTTTTTCAGGCGGCTTTCGGCGTTCGGGGACCATCTCCATAGAGGGGCACATCCTAGGGGCACATCTAGGCGGACAATCGCAGCGTTTTGTCGCCGCAAATCGCGGTACAAAACACCGCTATTTGGCGCCGCAATTCGCGGGACAAAACGCCGCGATTTTGTCCGCCTAGATGTGAATGGAGCCTTACTGATGTTTCTGCAGTAAACAAGTGGGATAGCACAGTTGATCAAAGTTGTGCACATGACTGTGTGATGGGGGGGGGGGAAGGGTGCCATGACAATACAATAATATTTCTCAGTGCCTATCACAATTCTAATTATTGTCAAAGGATCAAAGCTGCTACCTTGCCTAGGGCTCCATTCTCCATTAATCCCTCTTTGGTCAGTCAAGCCAAAATAGCAAAGGTTCTGGGACTTTAATTGAGGCATGTCACCTAAATCAACAATAATATAAATAATAATAATAACCATACATAAAGTACATGTACAGTAAAATTTCAGAAAAAAATAAATAGATTCATATTAAATTGATGATGGTAAACAGATTATAATAAATAAAATATTTTTGGCATCCTAAAGCCCTGTACACACGATCTGATATCTGATGGAATCTAATCCGATGGATTTTTTTATTGGGTATCCGATGAAGCTGACTTTTATCAGTCTTGCCTACACACCATCGGTCAAAAATCCGAACGTGCCAAAACGTGGTGACGTAAAATACTACGACGAGCCGAAAAAAATGAAGTTCAATGCTTCCAAGAATGCGTCGACTTGTTTCTGAGCATGCGTGTTTCTTTTTCTGATGGAGTTCCATACAGACGATCGGATTTTTCTATCGTTTTTTTATCCATAGGAAAAATTTAAAACATGTTCTATTTTTTTACACCGATGGAAACAAAACCGATGGGGCCCACACACGATCAGTTTGTCTGATGAAAACAGTTCAAATCAATCGTGTGTACGAGGCTTTAGACTTAACGCGTTTCGTGGATCAAGTCCACTTCTTCAGAAGCTTGATGCTATGTAAGATAGGTCAGCTCGAGAAAAAAAAACAGCATGTAAATGGGGAATGGGGGTGTGCAACCATTGTCTGACCCAGGATTGAAGCAGGAGAACCCATCCAGGTCAAAGGATGCAGTCAAAGGACAGGCCAGGTTTCCAAGGTGCCGTCCATAAAATGTAGGGGAAGTAAAGGCACATCTAACCCACATGGATGTGTAAAATGTCATGAAATGGGAAGAGGTCCCAGTGGTCCTCCAGGTGAAGAGATACATAGACATACATTCTTTGGTCAGAGCTAAAAATATGTGTGTCACTTAGTCAGTAGTGTATTTGGGTTTTGTGCTGCCCTAGGCCTGACTAAACTTGTGAACCCCCTAATTTAGATATGACCCACCCCTTCCTTTCAAGGCCACACCCCTTGCTGTTTAAGACCCTCCCTAAAATTTTCGAGTGGGGACATTAGTTTTGAGGGCCTGGGGGGGGGGGGGCAATGGATTCCCTTAATTTGCATAGATTTTCTCTCACTTCCTGTTTGACTATGGGGCAGGAAGTAAAGGGAAATCTCTGCAATGGGACAGGGATGGTAAAAAATAAATTGACAAGGGCTATAACCCTCCCTTAGGGCCCTTTCACACGTACGGACTGTATGTCCGCATTTTTATTCCGTCCGTTTGCGGATGAAAACAGGACATATATGGGTTCCTATGTGATTACGGGTGTCAGCGGATGAACATCCGCTGACACCCGGAATTTGTCCGCCTACGCAAAGATCCGCATTTGCAGACGGAAGAAATCCTATTTTTCTTCCGTCTGCCGGATCGGATCAGATGAACACAGACATACGGTCTGTGTTCATCTGATCCCTCGGAGGAAAGACAGGGCGGTCCCTGCACAGTGTGTGGGGACCGCCCTGTCAGCTGCCAGCTCAGCGGGGATTTTACGGAGGATCCCCGCTGAGCTTTGCGGACACACGGAGCGGATCATTGCTGATCCGCCCCGTGTGAAAGGGCCCTTACTCTATGTAAAAAGAAAAAAAAAGTGTTGCCTTTAATTCTACTTTAAGCACAAATTCATGATAATTTTATGGGGAGGACTAAGAAGATATAACCATGCCAATGGTGCAACAGAAAACATAAAGCACAGTGAGGAAGGTTTGTGGTCCAGAATGATAGGACAGTCAAAATTAGAAGCGGCGTCCCTCCCACAGTTGCGGAATGCCGGAATACCAGAAGCAGTGCAGCCGCTTTATGGGGGCGCTAGACTAATTTTGCTTTCAGCCCAGTCTGTCCCATAAGACTGGCGCTACACTAACAGTGTAGCACAATCCAGCAGGGACTCTTTCCATGCCGCCCCCCTGCAAAGTGCCGCCCTAGGCCTGGGCCTTGTTGGCCTAGGCCAGGATACAGCATTGCACTTAGTACATGCATAGGTCCACAAATGAACCTTCCAAAGTGTAATAATAGACCAATTAATCTTAACTGTAAGCCAAAAATATTTGGACCAACCATTCTCATCTTTAATAGATATGTATACAGTCAGAATAAAAACAGGCACACCAAGATTTCCACTTTGCCAGTTTATCCACACCATTCATTGACTATCTATAGTAACACTCCCCCACCCCCCATCCCCCAAATCGGACAGTCTTGTGACACTGATATATCCAAAATCAGTCTGCTTGTCTGCAATGCTATGCACCATTTATTCATCCCTCCAATTATCATCTTGCAGCAGGCTCACACATTTCCAGCGATGTAAGATAAAATATAAATATGTTTATGGAGATAAAAATAGATAAGTCAGCTGGAACACTCACAAGCCTTAAACAGATTACTAGATATATTAAGAGCAAGTATAAATGACATCAAAGCTTTTGCCTTGATAAAGGTCTCTTAACAAGGCAGAAATGTCAATGTAATTTATACCTGCTATAATAAATCTGCTACACTGTTTTATGCTTGCCACTGCTGCAGGAAACATGTCAATAGATTATTAATTGCTTCAATTATTATTTCCAATATGATTCTTTTAATTAAGAGAGTGAGAAAGACGATGGCTTCCAGTCAGATAAAAGACATTCTTCTTTACATAAGATAAATGTATGTATGAGGAGTAATATATTTTCTTTTATCCCGAAAACAAACCAGTCACAGATGGGGAGGGTGATTTTATTATTTTTTTTTATTTTATTTTTTTATTCACATATGTTGCTGATAAACAGCTTTTGAACTGCGTGTGTATGTGATCTTATAATTGTCAACATGGTCAAATCATTTCCAAGGTCATTTTGCTGTAGAGTCATTACCATCTAAGCTCATCACATCATATGCCGCACTGTGTGGAGGGTCACAAGCCGTTGTATATTCAGTCATGTGTTAAAAGTAGAACGGAGATAATTTTTGCAATTTAAATGCTGTCATTTAATACAAACTAACAAGAAAAAAATGAAGGGAGCGTTCACACTTTAGCTCTACATTGCTGTACATTAACACATTAACAAATGTGTTGTTTCGCAGGTTGAGATGCATTACATAAAGGCAGCCTATTCATATTGAATGTGCTTCCAACGCACCATGATATACAGTGGAACCTTAGATTTCTAGCATAATCCGTTCCAGGAGAATGCTCGTAATCCAAAGCACTCGCATATCAAAGCGAGTTTCCCCATAGAAGTCAATGGAAACGAAAATAATTTGTTCCGAATTGACTTCTATGGCATGCAATACCACATGTGACCAGAGGTGGGGGCGCCGGAGAGCCTCGGAAATACTCAGAAAGGCTCCGGGACAGCTTGGCTGAACTTGGAAGACCTCGGAAAGGCTCGGGAACTGAGTATTTACACGTTTTTCTGAGTATTTCCAAGTATTTCTGAATGGCTCCAAACGGCTCTGATCGGCTCCCCTCAACTCTTCTCGGCCCCGGTGCCCCCGCACCTCAGGCCAAATGCAGTATTGCAAACCGCTGTGCCTTGAATCCTGCTCATTTTGCAAGACAACACTCGCAAACCAAGTCAGAATTTTACCAAAAAAATGCTCTTATTGCAAATCGCTTGTTAACCGTGTAATCCATTTTTTTTAATGCAGCGCACCACAAAGTATGGCATGTGCATTGTGCTGCAGTGTGAGTGCATTGGCTGCTACTGTATTAGTACATTGCTTATCCCTCACCCCCCCCCACTATCTCTTTTTACTGGGGTATATGTCTTGTTTGCACTTTACCCACTTCAACTAGTAGGGTGTAGGTCCTTGGACTTGTCCGGAATGTCTTGGGGGAGGGCACATGGCCTTTTGATCAGGTCCCCCCCTCCCCATGGGGTCTCTATATGAGGGAGACTCATATACTAATTCGGTAGACCTTGCTTCGGCAGGTCTCCCGAAGATGGGGGTTTGTCTGGCTTTGGCTGGATGGATCATGAGTACCCCAGTCCCTGTCAGGAGCCTTGCACCATAGAGGATCAGGTCTAGGGCCTTTCTCTTCAGAGGAAGAATGTACGTCCTGTTTTTTTGGACCTGGTGTTGGGTTTTGAACGTGTGCCTTGCACAACAGAGCTTAAAACAAAGAAAAAAAAGTACATTGTGTGTCATTTGAAATGGTGTTTGTTCCAGTAACACACCTGTTTTACTGTGGTAAAAGGGGGGGGGGGGGGGTGTATATGATGCTTGCTAATAAAATAAACAATAAAAACAATAATGATGATAATACCAATAATAATATAATGTCTATTGTCCAAAAAACAATCTTGTGAAAATAAGCAAAAATGTGCAAATAATCAAAAGTGCAAATAGGCAATCGTGCAAGTATATGCAAATAAACAATAGTGGAAAATACTGCAAATTCTCCAAACATGTGCCAAAAAGAGGGTAAAACGTGCAAAATAGTGTCCAGTACACAAGCAGTTCCACAATATCAAATTCCAAAAGTAAATGTAGAATTTGTGAAAGAAAGTATATATATATATATATAAGAATATACTAAATCAAAAATGCGTTCTCTGTGTAAAAAAATATGATTCCATGCAAAAAAATCCTTGGTGCAAACGTAGATCTCTGTGCAATATAAGTAATCCAAAATCAAATGATGATCACAGGTAAAGTGCAGGATAATAGACCATCAATCCAAAGCAATCCTTATATGTGCAGGTGTTCCAGTGTGGGTGCCCTCGTTTCCCCCCAGCCTTTTACCTTAGCTGGCTTAAAAATAAAGCCTCTTTTATCCTACAGTGGCTAAGCAGCTCCTGGATAGCAAAACAGGGAAGAAGAGGGCTCCATAGTGTAATACGTTAAAATTATTTTAATCAATAAAATACATCAATGCACTTACATTAAGACGATCAGACATCAGCATGTAAAACCAAAACAAAGGCACTTGTCTTTATTTAAAAAAAAAGGATGGAAAATGCACTACAAATAACAGCAAATACAGTCTACGCGTTTCGCACTGCGATCAGTGCTTAGTCATGGCTACTTCCTGTACCAGGTTATGCATTACAATCCACTCTACGTCACATCACAAATATGGGAGTGTTAATGTAATAAGAAAAAACATTGTTCAACTTCATAGTAAGCTCTCTGTGAGTCTGTGAAAGTTGTCTGCTTGTATCTTTTAGATCTAATTACTACATCTGAAGAGAACTAGACTGAGAGAACCAGGGATTGTGGGATATATAGTTTCTTCAACAGGAAGTTTCAGTTCTCAGACTACAGAGATAGGTCATGCTTTAACCTGTGCAGTGCTTTGCAGATTACCTCATGTTTGAACACAAATATAAACTTCTGACACAGGAAACTATTGGCTGTGCATACAGGGCACACAATTACACAAATAAATAAACTACACCAATCAGTCAAAACTTTATGACTACCCACCTAATATTGAGTCAGCCCCTCATTTGTCACCAACACAGTCCTGACCCGTTGGGACATGGAACCACTAGAATTCTAAAGGTATGTGGTGGTATCTTGCACCAGCTGTCAGTAGAATATCCTTTAAGTTCTTTAAGGTGGGGCCTCCATAGATTGGAACTGTCTTTTCAGCACATCCCACAGATACTCAACTGGATTGAGATCTGGGGAATTTGGAGGCAAATTCAACATCTCAAACTCGTTGTTGTGTTCCTCAAACCATTTTTGAACCATTCTTGCAGTGTGGCAGGGTGTATTATCCTGCTGAAAGAGACCACTGCCATCAAGGAATACCATTTCCATGAAGGGGTGTACTTGGTCAGCAACAATGTTTAGGTAGATGGTAAGTAACATCCAAATGAATGGCAGGACCCAAGGTTTCCCAGCAGAATGTTGCCCAAAATACCACTCTGCCCCCACCAGTTTGCCTTCTTACCATACTGTATCCTGGTGCCGTCTATTTCCCAGGTAAGTGACACACATGCACCCAGCCACTCACATGATGTAAAATAAAATGTGATTTATCAGACCAGACCACCTTCTTCTTTGCTTTGTCATCCAGTTCTGTTGCTCACAATGCAGTTGTAGAAACTTTTTGCTGTGGACACGATTCAGCATGGGCACCCTGACCAGTCTGCGGCTACGTAACCCCATACACAACAAACTGCAATGCTTTTTTTGGGCTTTCAACACATCAGCTTCAGGGACAACATGTTTACTTGCTGCCCCAAATATCCCATCGACTTACAGATGAAATTGTAATGAGATAAACAATCTTATTCACCTAACCCATCAGTGGTCATAAAGTTATAGCTAATAAATGTACACGATCGATGTACATCTTATGCAGATCAAAAAAGGCGCAGATAGGAAGGTTTATAATGCCTTTAACCAATCACCATGCACACATAAAGTATATAGAAGTAGGTGTTATCTCTGGAGTGCTATATGTTCCCGCTCAAAACATATTAAATATATAAAAGACAGTCAAAATTTTAGGGTAACATTTTTCTTTAATAAAACTTTAGATCTTTAGGAAAGATGTCTTAATATTTCAGAAAGCTTAAAGTGTTGGGATATGCAGGGTGCAATCTCTGATCCGTGTAATACTAAAGTATCACTGAATTATTAATTCTATAATACTGCATAGCTGGGAAGATGAACACTCTCTAAAAAAAGAAGTATTGTACAGGACATTACCTTCATGAATAAAACCACAAGCACTCAGTCTAAGAACATGAGCCAGAGTACAACTCAAGAGGTAGTCTTTAATTTAATAACAACAGGAGGTAAAAGTACGTTTTAATTGAATATTTGATAGCAGTGGAATTACTAAGGGAAGATATTTTTTAAGTGGCTGGAGCCGACTTAACCCCATCAGTTTTTATTTTTCAAGCAGTCTGAAGCAAGAGCTGTCTGCAATGTCCCAAAGTCACCAGATTTAAAGGTGCACCGCATAAATCAGAACATGAAAAGGTAAGTTCAGGTAGTATGATACAAACCTATACCTGTAGTTTCTATGCACTTAGCTGCTGTCGGGAAAAATGTGCTTGGCCCTTGGCGGTGCTTGCACAATTCTACAGCAGCTTTTGGTGCCCTTGCTGTGCCAAAATAATGGATGGTTCCTGGTAGTGTTGGAGCTTACCTGCTCATTTCAACCCTTTATGCATTCCTTTTGGCCCATCACTATCATGCTCTGACTTACTGGCCAGAAGTAATGTGTGGGAAGTGGTAGACAATGAACAAGCCTTGGCAGTACCAAGAAATACCAAATGTTTCTACCGGGTTTTAATGGATATTTCCAATTAATTGGAGGTCATAGAATAAATTGGAGGGTCATTAATTATCAATCTAGTTTGATACCACTGGGTATATTGGAAACACTTCATTATAGACTGTTGGGTACCAACCCATAGGATTTGGACAAAGGATTCCTAAATGTTAAAACACACTTCTTTGCTTAACCACTAACCAACCAGCCGCCGCAGATATACTGCGGCAAGGTGTCTCGATTGCGCAAATTCAGCCGATCAGTCTACAGGCCCAGGCTCGATTGTTTCACAACCGATCAGTCTACAGGCCCTGGCCAATGATTTCTGGCCTGGACCATGATAGACTGTCCTCTGCCTGTTGATGTAAACACAGGCAGAGGAAGTGATGTCATCTACCCTCGTCTAAGGTGGCACCAGGTGGGTGCTTGGGAGTGCTCAAGTATCCCCAAAAATTCTTTAAGCTACCCCATAGCACCCCCAAAATTCACATGGTAGTATTTGCAGATGTTAGTGTTTTTTTTTTCCTTGCCTGCATGTTCTCTATTGCTGCCTGGAAGCTGGGGACTCTTTGTTTCTTGTGAAAGGATATAGCAGCTCCGTCTGCAGAAGAAGATGATCTTTAGCTAGACCAGGCACAGGCTAATTTCAGAGGCAGATGGATATACACCTCTCTGCTGCCTCCTCAGCCAATGGTAAAGACTGTACCCTCCCCCTTCCCCCAGCCCATCTTCTTTGACTTCTTAAAAGAGGAAATGTCGACAGCTGGAGGGAAAAGGGGATAGATGGGGGGGGCAAATTCCTCAGCCCCAGCACTGATAAACAGTGAGTTGTGTTAGCATGCACTGCTGCCAGCATGGACAGAACAAGCTGGTTTCTACAGTGTGGGAAGGTTAGCAAAGGAGAACAATATCGTTTATCCATCCATTCATGCTGTATTCTGACACCTGTAAGACTTTCATCCTGCATTCCTATCTGCCAGCACAAGTCATGTGGTTCTTACAGAGGCTCTGACAGGGAGAAAATAATGCAGGGTGTCTGAGTTATCCATCTATCCATCCATCCATTCATTCATCATTGCCGGTGTCACAATACAAGAAGTGTACGCAGCGCACTCCTGAACCCTGCATTGTGTGTGTAGCGCACTCCGTAAACCTGCATTGTGTGCTTAGCGCACTCCTGAACCCTGCATTGTGTGTGTAGCGCACTTCGTAAACCTGCATTGTGTGCTTAGCGCACTCCTGAACCCTGCATTGTGTGTGTAGCGCACTTCTGAAACCTGCATTGTGTGCTTAGCGCACTCCTGAACCCTGCATTGTGTGTATCGCACTCCTGAAACCTGCATTGTGTGTGTAGCACACACCAGAAACCTGCACTTTGTGTGTAGCACAAGTCTGAATCCTGCCCTTTGTAAATAGTGCAACCCCGAAGTCCGCACTCTTAACGTTGCGCAGTCCTGAACCCTGTACCCTGTATGTAGTGCAAGCCTGAACTCTGCACACTGTATGTAGCACACTTTTGAACATTGCATTCTGTAAATAGCGCAATCCTGAACTCTGCACACTTAACATGAGGTACTCCCCTGCCCTCTGTATGTAGCATAGTTCTGAAACATGCACTGTGCATGTAGTGCACTCCTGAACTCTGCACCCTGTGTGTAACGCTCTCCTGGTATTTAACAATGCCCCTTTTAAGACCCTGTTAGTACAGTTTGACCAGACTCACCATTTGATGCATCTTTCTCTCCCTCTTGGGGAAGAGGGGGTCATTTGTATTGTGATGGAAGCGTGGCTGAGATGCTGCACCTATTCTTTGAGAAAAAATCCCTGGCCACCAGCATACAAGGGGACTGACCACCAGTATACAAAGGAACTGGCCACTAGTATACAAGGGGACTGACCACCATTATGCAGGGGCACACTGACCATCTGTCTACAGGGCCACTGGCTCCAGTATACAGAGGACATACCAAATCAAATAAAACAACTACCATGCAACCCAAAACAATCTAAATCAATACCCACAGAATCTTTTGAGCTGGTTTCCACATACAACGTGAATCAAGAAAAAGTAAAAAATTCAAATCGGCCCTACAATTTCTCTATAAAATTGTGCAAATGTACTTATAAGCGCAATGGTAAACGTGACGGCGCCACACCCTCTGCAAAAATATTTTGAGAAATTGCAGAGCTGCAATGTGCAAATAGGGTGAAACCCCCATATATATATATATATATATATATATATATATATATATACAGTACAGACCAAAAGTTTGGACACACCTTCTCATTCAAAGAGTTTTCTTTAGAGTGGGATTTTAGACCTGAATCCAGTGGAGGCTAACAAAATCACATAAGCGATACATTGAGCCACCTGGGGCTTGACTGAATGCAGGATGGATCAGTGTATAGGCTCTCCCAGAAGTATGACTCAAGAAGCCCATTAGTGTCAGTCCTTGCATGCTGCTTTGCTCTCACGCCGACAGAAAGGCCAAGAAAAATGTTTTACTGTATAGTGCAGGCAGAAACATTTCTTATTAATTAAAGCAATTCTACCCCTCGTTTTCTTCATTTGTGATATCCTACTACAATACTTTCAACTATTGTAAAGCTCAGCATTACAAAATGTACAAACGTCTAGGGATCTGCAAAGTAGGAGCAAAAAAATAGAGCACTAAATGTTAATGTGTACCTGTACCTGTCACACAAACTAATAATAGCTCAACAACTACTCAAGGACCCAAGTCTTCTTCTAGGTCTGATTTATAGTATAGTATGAAAATACCAATGAATGAGCTCCAGGAAGCGCTGGACTGTTCATGCAAAGTGAACCTTGCATTATATATATATATATATATATATATATATATATATATATATATATATATACAGTACAGACCAAAAGTTTGGACACACCTTCTCATTCAAAGAGTTTTCTTTATTTTCATGACTATGAAAATTGTAGATTCACACTGAAGGCATCAAAACTTTGAATTATGTGGAATTATACATAACACAAAAGTGTGAAACAACTGAAAATATATTTCATATTCTAGGTTCTTCAAAGTAGCCACCTTTTGCTTTGATTACTGCTTGGCACACTCTTGGCATTCTCTTGATGAGTTTCAAGAGGTAGTCACCTGGCGCACCACCCCATCACTCTCCTTCTTGGTCAAATAGCCCTTACACAGCTTGGAGGTGTGTTTGGGGTCATTGTCCTGTTGAAAAATAAATGATGGTCCAACTAAAGGCAATCCGGATGGAATAGCATGCCGCTGCAAGATGATGTGGTAGCCATGCTGGTTCAGTATGCCTTTAATTTTGAATAAATCCCCAACAGTGTCACCAGCAAAGCACCCCCCACACCATCACACCTCCTCCTCCATGCTTCACGGTGGGAACCAGGCATGTAGAGTCCATCCGTTCACCTTTTCTGCGTCACACAAAGACATGGGGGTTGGAACCAAAGGGCCTAATCCACAGCCAGCCGGTGTAACTTAAATATTCGGATTTAAGTTACACCGCCGGAAAATTTCTACCTAAGTGCCCGATCCACAAAGCACTTACCTAGAAATTTTCGGCTGTGTAACTTAAATCCGGCCGGCGCAAGGCGTTCCTAATTTAATGGGGCGAGTCCCATTTAAATTAGGCGCGCTCCCACGCCGGACGTACTGTGCATGCTCCCGACATCATTTTCCCGACGTGCTTTGCGCGGTTTTACGTTGCGCCGGGTTTTGAGAATCGCGACGGGCGTAAAAAAAAAATACGAGTTGCGGCGGGAAAAAAAAAAAAAAAAAATAAAGACGGCGACGCGGGATAGAAGGGTCTACTTTTACAAGGCCTAAACAGTTTAGGCCTTGTAAAAGCAGCCCTAATATTGCGACGGCAAACTAATACTTACGGAGAAAAAACGAAGCATAAAAGCTTTGTGGATCTCCGTAAGTGCTAATTTGCATACCCGAAGCGGCATTTCGACGAGAAATGCCCCCAGCGGCGGCTGCGGTACTGCATTCTAAGATCCGACAGTGTAAGTCCCTTACACATGTCGGATCTTCTCCCTATCTATGTGAAATTGATTCTGTGGATCAGTTCCATAGATAGAAACAGGGATACGACGGCGTATCAGTAGATACGACGGCGTATCCCTTTTGAGGATCAGGCCCAAAGATCTCAAGTTTGGACTCATCAGACCAAAGCACAGATTTCCACTGGTCTAATGTCCATTCCTTGTGTTCTTTAGCCCAAACAAGTCTCTTCTGCTTGTTGCCTTTCTTTAGCAGTGGTTTCCTAGCAGATATTCTACCATGAAGGCCTGATTCACACAGTCTCCTCTTAACAGTCCTAGAGATGTGTCTGCTGCAAAAGGTGGCTACTTTGAAGAACCTAGAATATGAAATATATTTTCAGTTGTTTCACACTTTTTTGTTATTTATAATTCCACAAATGTTAATTCATAGTTTTGATGCCTTCAGTGTGAATCTACAATTTTCATAGTCATGAAAATAAAGAAAAAAATCTTTGAATGAGAAGGTGTGTCCAAACTTTTGGTCTGTACTGTATATATGAATATATATATATATATATATATATATATATATATATATATATACAGCCCTCAAAATTTCCACTCGCCTGCTAGCATTTGGCGAGTGGATTTAAGCTGGGGGCGAGTGATGACAGGGCTGCATGACCAATGTCCCTTCAATCTGTGCCTACACTTAGAGCCCCGATGCAATTGGCGGCTGAAGAGGAAAGGTGCATGCTCGGGAAAAGTAGTCTGGTGAGCCGCACACAGGCAGAGCAGTACACAGGTGCTCTCCTTACAATTCTCATTAAGCCATGGGACCTAACAGTTTGACCTCTCTGAGCCTGCCCCCCTCCCCCCGACCAAGGTAGCTGGAGAGCAGGGAGTAATGAGTCAGGTGGAGAATTGCGAAAATTACCACTCCGGGTGTCCCAGGTAGGCAGTGCAGCGCTCACTGAAAGTTGCCCTGACATGCGAGTGGCAGCCTTCCAGTTTGTGCAGTTTTCTTCTCCTTGTGCTCTATGTAGGTGTCCAGCAGTTCAGCTTGAGCACTGTGAGCAGACTGGTCTCAATGTGTGCTGTGCGGTGTCAATGTGCGCTGTGCTATGGTGTCAATGGCTGTGCCGTTGTGTGGATCTCGGCGCTGGATTGTACTCCCTCCCGCTGTGCTGCAGCTCCTCTCCTCACTGCCAGCCTGAATAAAAGGGGGAAGTGGGGACATGCAAGCGTGGAGCCGCACACACAGGCTCCTGATGATGAGATGAATAGGAGAGGGAGAGAGAGGATGGATGGATGGGAGTTGCAGAGGAGACAGCAAGAGAATGGGGAAGAGATCCAGTTCTAGTGCCCTGTCCCTCTGGTCTGCCCCCAGTGCCCTGTCCCTCTGGTCTGTCCCCAGTGCCCTGTCCCATTTTGTTAAAGTTGTTTTTGGTAATATTTAATTGTGTAACTTGATTCTGCATAAAACATTTAACAGTGTCATTCCATGAGATAATCTACGAGGGCGTGTTAAGGGGCGCAATTAGGCGTGGAGCAGTGTATGAATTAGGTGGGGCAACTGGTGGCGAGTAACTCTTGAGGCCTGGCTAGTAGCTCAGGGCTTGAAATTTTGAGCCCTGTATATATATATATATATATTACAAATAAAATATAAACATCAATGTTACATTTATTATTATAATTATATATAATTGGTTTCACCAATATTTGCACATTGTAGCTCTGTATTTTTTCAAAATACTTATGTAGAGAGGGGGACACCATCACTATATTGCAATACATTGGTTGATTTACGCTGGATATTCCTATATAAGTTTTATCATTGCACTTTTAAGTCTGCTTGTACAATTTTAAGTGTAGCATTGGGCTGAACTTTTTTGCTTTTTATTTATATAAAAGGACATACTGATCACCATTGTACAGGGGGCACACCACTGACAACTAATGTAAGGGGACATTGAGTATTGACCACATGTAGAAGGACATACTGAGGAAGAATGTGGTACGTAGTCCTGACCCTTATGCCGCGTACACACGATCATTTTTCAGCATGAAAAAAAAGCATGAAAAAAAACATAGGGCCAGATCCACATAGAAATGGATAGGCGCAGCGTATCGAGTTGAACGTAAGTTCGACTCGAACATCAGGTGTTCGCCTGTTCGCTGAATAGCGAACAATTTGCGGTGTTCGTGGCAAATTCCAAAACCTGCGGAACACAGTTTAAAAGTCTATGGGAGAATAACATGAAAAACCAAAAGTGCACATTTTAACCACTTCCATACAGGGCTTTTATACACACCTCCATACCAGGCCTATTCTGGCACTTCTCTCCTACATGTACAAATCATAATTTTTTTGCTAGAAAATTACGCAGAACCCCCAAACATTATATATGTTTTTTTAGCAGACACCCTAGGGAATAAAACAACGGTCATTGAAACGTTTTATCTTGCACGGTATTTGCGCAATAATTTTTCAAACGCCTTTTTTTTAGAAAAAAATTGTTTCATGAATTAAAAAAATAACAAAACAGTAAAGTTAGCCCAGTTTTTTTGTAAAATATGAAAGATGATGTTACACCGAGTAAATAGATACCCAACATGTCATGCTTTAAAATTGCGCACACTCATGGAATGGCGCCAAACTTCGGTACTTAAAAATCTCCATAGGCAACGCTTTGAAATTTTTTACAGGTTACCAGTTTAGATTTACAGAGGAGATCTAGTGCTAGAATTGTTGCTGGCACTCTAACGCACGCGGCGATACCTCACATATGTGGTTTAAACGGCGTTTACATATGTCGGCGGGACTTGCGTGTGCGTTCGCTTCTGCGCTCAAGTTACTGGGGACAGGGGCGTTAAAAAAATGTTTTATTTTTTTTATTTTTTTTTACATATTTATTTATTTTTTTACACTTTTTTAAAAAAAAAATTTTTTTATTATCACTTTTATTCCTATTACAAGGAATGTAAACATCCCTTGTAATAGGAATGTGTGTGACAGGTACTCTTTATGGAGAGATGCGGGGTCAATAAGACCCCACATCTCTCCTCCAGGCTGGAAAGCATGAAATCGGTGAAAAAAAATTCACCGATCTCATGCGTACTGTTGCTTAGCAGCCGCAATTACGGCTTTGTTTACTTACGGGGACCCGGGCGTGACGTCATCACATCGCGCCCGGGTCCTCCGATGGTCATAGAGATGACTGGTGACCATCTGGTCACCAGTCATCTCTATGCTTCCTGCCAGCGCAGGACGATTCGTTCTCCGGGCCCCCGATGGCACGGGAGAGCCCGGAGAAGCACCGGATGGCGGCGGGAGGGGGGATGTCCCCTACCGCCGCCTGTAAGAATGATCTAGCGGCGGAACCGCCGCTATGATCATTCTTACATTGTGCAGAATCGCCGGCAGAAGAGAGGGATATCTGAATGTTGCCTCTAGCTGCAGGCATCATTCAGATATCCCCCCCACAAAGCCCAGGACGTCATATGACGTCCACTCTGTACGGTAGAGGTTCTTTGTGGACGTCATTTTACAATTTGCCGGTATTGATGTGGTTAAAGGCTTATATGCATGGTATTGTCATAAAAAGTGTTTGGGGACCTGGGTCCTGCCCCAGGGGACATAATTTAATTCAAAATCAAAGTTTTAAAAACTGAAGTTTTTTTCGGGAGCAGTGATTTTAATAATGCTTAACGTGAAATAATAAAAGTGAAATATTCATTTAAATTTTGTACCTGGGGGGTGTCTATAGTATGCCTGTAAAGTAGCACATTTTTCCTGTGTTTAGAACAGTCCCTGCAGCAAAATGACATTTCTAAAGGAAAAAAAAAAGTAATTTAAAACTGATTGCGGCTGTAATGAATTGTCGGGTCCTGGCAATACAGATAAAAGTCATGGAACAAAACAACATGGTTCCACCCCCCCCCCCCAGTCAATTATCAGGCCCTATGGGTCTGGTATGAATATTAAGGGGAACCCCGAACCCAATTTTTTTTAAAAAATAGCGTGGGGGTCCCCCCAAATTCCATACCAGGCCCTTAAGGTCTGGTATGGATATTAAGGGGAACCCTGCACCAATTTTGTTTTAAAAAATGGCGTAGGGGTCCCCCTCAAAATCCATACCAGACCCTTCAGGTCTGGTATGAATTAAGGGGAACCTTGCGCCAAAATATAAAAAATGGCGTAGGGGTCCCCCCAAAAATCCATACCAGACCCTTATCTGAGCACGCAACCTGGCAGGCTGCAGGAAAAGAGGGGGGATGAGAGAGCGCCCCCCCTCCTGAATCATACCAGGCCACATACCCTCAATATGGGGGAATGGCTGCTTTGGGGCAGAGGGGCTCTTCACCCCCCACCCCAAAGCACCTTGTCCCCATGCTGAGGGTCCTGCTCCCGAAAAAAATGACGTTTTAAAAACTTTTTTTTGCATTGATAAAGGTCCCCTGGGGTAGGCCCCAAACACTTTTTATGACAATACCATGCATATAAGCCTTTAAAATTAGCACTTTTGATTTCTCATGTTCGTGTCCCATAGACTTTAACAGTGTTCGCGTGTACGGACACATTTCTTACCCCCCGGTTCGCAAGTTCTGGTGCGAACCGGGGGGTGTTTGGCGCATCACTACAAACCAGCACTGCAGTAACACTTGGTGATGTTGTGGTTCACATAAGTGCAGTTCAAGCTGATGCAGTGGCTAGCACAAGTAGTGCCCTGCAGCCACCAAGAATTCAAAGACAGGCCCGTAGAGCCCATAGTGCCCTTCCTGATGTGTTTGCAGATCCTGATTGGCAGCCCACCACTTCTTCCACACTTCCCACATTCACTGGCCAACCCTGGTGGAATACAGCAAATCTTTACTTCCCTTGACTATTACGAGCTGTTTTTCACGGACCAAAGCAATTTATATGCTGGTCAATTTATTGGCGCAAATCCAAATTTGACCCTTGACAGAGAATATGGCTGGATACCTATAACAGTTCTCAAATTTAAAACCTTTCTGGGCCTATCCCTCCTCATGGGCATTACTAAAAAGAATATGTTGCGGTCATATTGGTCCACTGACCCAATTCACCATAAGCCCATGTTTTCTGCTTCCATGACCAGGAATCGATACAAGCAAATATAACGGTTCATCCAATTCAACGACAATGAATTCTGTCGTCCTCAGGGGGACCCTGAATAAGATTGGCTCCATAAAATTCGGCCCCTTGTAAACCACTTTAACCAACAATTTGCAGCCTTGTTTATTCCCAATCAAGAGGTCTGCATTGGCGAGTCCCTGATTATGTTTTTTGGCTGTCTTGTGTTCAAACAGTTTCTCCCCAGCAAGCGTGCTAGATATGGGATCAAGATGTATATGCTCTGTGACAAGGCCACAGGCTATACATATAGTTTCCTGATTTTCAAGGGAAAAGATAGAAGCGTGGAGCCATGTGACTGCCCAGACTACATAGGGAGCAGCGGCAAGATTGCTTGTAACTTGGTGTTACCCTTATGGCGAAAGGGGTACCATTTATACATGGACAATTTTTTATACAAGAGTGCCACTTTTTGGACACCTCTTTCAATTAAGAATTGGCGCATGTGGCACCGTGCGATCTAATCACCAGGGCTTCCCCCAACGGCTTGTAGATACCCAACTTAGACGGGGCAGAGAGCCTGCTTGAGGTCCAACAAATTGCTTGCTGTGAGATGGAGGGATAACTAAACATTTTAATTCTGTCTTCCATTCACACAAACACTGCAGTCCAAATTACTATGACGAGTGGTGTTGTTGAGAAGCCCCACTGTGTTCACAAATACAGCATTAAAATGAGAGGGGTGGACTTCAACGACCAGATGATGGCGCTGTACTTAATTGCCTATAAGGCCAGACGATGGTAAAAGTGTCTGTATACCTATTCCAATTGGCTCTGTTCAAGGCTTATGTACTATACAAAGTGTCTGGATGAACTGGTCAGGGGTGGACATTAGGGGCAAATTGCCCCTATGCTTCAGCATATATTTTTTAAATAAAAAATATTTAAAACTACTTACACAAGGACGTGCAAATAAGGCAGTTTAAAAACGATGCCATTGAGAACGTCAACGTATGACGAAGCGCATCTGGGTTGACGGCGTGCAGTGATGTCACCACGTTTACGCTAGGAGGAAGGGCTCCTGTTTATGCCGGCCGGCATCGTTTTTAAACTGCCTTATTTGCACGTCCTTGTGTAAGTAGTTTTAAATATTTTTTATTAAACTGTTCCATATGGTATTTCACTATTGTGCGGTCTCCTTCCTTGCATATGGCCCTTCGCTGTGCTGTTTGATACAACCGCTATTAAGCACCCCACGCTGTGTCCTGGCTGTAATCTATTGTGGACCTCGAGATCAGCTGTGCTCTGTGTGATATTAGGATATACCTTCATGCTGTGACATCAACCTCTGGGTTATCCCGCTCTGGATTTCGAATAACGCTTAATTTAAGCTTTTTTCTGGTAAGCCCCAGTCCATGTGGTGGTGGTTCACAAGTCTCAAGTGCACTGTGGGTGCTGTCTAATCTGAACATCTCATCGTTTTTATTGGACTTTATATTTGATTAATTTATACACATATGGACTTGATTGATCCTTCTTAGGCCTCGTACAGACGACCGGATCTATCCGCTGGGATTGATCCGTGGATCAGTTCCAGCAGATAGATCCGGTCGTGTGTACAACCGAGCGGACATTTCCCGGTGGATAAAAATCCAGCCGACGGATTCCCAGCGGATAAACATTTCTTAGCATGCTAAGAAATCTATCCGCTGGAATCCAGTCCAGCGGACTGATCCGGTCGTCTGTACAGACTCACCGGATCAGTCCGTCCGCTCCCCTCCCTCGCATGCGTCGTAATGATTTGACGCATGCGTGGAAGTATTTACCTTCCAGCGTCACGCAGGTCGCCGCGTCATCGTTGCGGCGACGGCGCGACACGTCACCGCGGATGTATTCCGCGCGGATTTCGATCTGATGGTGTGTACAGCCATCAGATCCAAATCCGCCAGAGGATTTATCCGCTGGAAGCGGTCTCGTGTGTACGGGCGCAATTTTTTCCCTTTTTTTATTCTATATTTGCTGATTTTGTGTTAGTAAAAGTTTGGTGAGAGATGATTCGCACTTTTGAGTCTTCGTGCTTTTCAGTCTGTTACAGCGTGACGAATGTGCTATCTCCGTCTTATAACTTGCTTTTGAGCGTGCAGGGTTTTTTCCCGTTGTTAAAGCCAACACACGACCGTTTTTCACGATGTGAAAAACGCAGAGAAAAATTTAAGCATGTTCTAAATTTTTAATGCCCATTTTTCACGTAGAGAAAAATGCTCTGGAGCCCACAGACGATCATTTTTAATGACCAATTTAAAAAATTGCATTTTTCACATCATGAAAAACAGTCGTGTGAAGTTCTAAAGGGGTGATTGGTTTTCGGGTTCCTGTAAGCAGCTAGACTCTCAAAAAGTCTCACACACGGGGTATCCCTGTACTCAGATGATGCAGCAGAATGTATTTTGGGGTGCAATATATCATTTCAGTGACAACTTTGTCTACAAAAAAAAAAATTGGTAATTTTTCAATCATTTGTGACAAAAAAAATAAATATTCAATGGGCTCGACATGCCTACAATCAAATTCTTTGGGGTGTCTACTTTCCAAAATGGGGTAATTTGGAGGTTTTGTACTGCCCTGCAATTTTAGCACCTCAAGAAATGAGATGGCAGTCATAAACTAAAAACTGTGAAAATTCCAGAAAATTTACCACATTTTGTAGACACACTTTTGCGCAAACCAATTTTGCGATGTATTGTAGCTTTGATTGTGGCCCAAAATAAACACAATGGCCCGGATTCAGAGACAGCGGCGCACATCTCATATGCGCTATGCCGACGTAACACAGAGAGGCAAGCACAGTATTCACAAAGCACTTGCTCCCAACGTTGCGCCGGCGTAACGTAAAATCGTAGGCGTAAGCAGGCCTAATTCAAAGTAGAAATAGAAAGATTGGGATGGTGGCGCTGCAAATTGGATCACCCTTAGGTGTTCACAGTTCCTGTATATTCACAGGTGTTGGGTAATCTGTTTACAGGAAAAATCCAATTTAATGGACCTCCCTAGTAGGAAACACAATCCTTCAGATACCCTATTTAATGGTGCCAATAATAAAGTTGCCTCAGAGAGGGTTAATGTGGGAGTGTCCTTTTGCAAGGTCTTGTAACCTGGTGCCTCAAAATTTAAATGTCAGATAAAAGACTGAAAGTGTGGTGCCTCAAAATATAAATGTCAGATAAGAGACTAGTTGCAGTGTGTTATCAAATATGGATAAAAATATCTCGGATTACCAAAGGCGAAAACAAAAAGCAATAAAATGTGTGCAATCTTCAAAGAGATGTGGACAACGATCTCTGAAGGCAGATAATAGTCACATGTGAATGATTAGGAGTGCTTAAACTAAAAAATATAATAAAAATATATACATATTTAGTGACCCCTATGTAGTGTCAGGGTGTCTGAGGGGCACTAGGCACCCTGGCTGGTGCGTATATTATGAATTTGTAACCTTAGCGTAGGTGTCTAATACCATTAGAAAATTAATTGTGATGCAACATCTAGTATCAACAATAGTATCAAAAGAGAAAATGTGTATCAAAATAGTGCAACAATGTATTGCAATGTGCCTGCGGAGCCTCACTGAGTGAACTCCGTGTGAAGTAATAATTAGTTAAACCTCAGTGTGCTGATTAGAAATAAAAAGTTCATATATGCACAAAAAGTTCATAGCAACTCAGGAAAAAAGAAAAAAATGAAAAAAACTGATATAAGGGCTTATAGGCCACACAATTGTTAAACCAAAACAAGATAGTCCTATGGTAACGTTCCTTCATGCAGATTAACCCTCAATTAACTGGTGACTTGAAGTGCCATTAACGTGCATTGAAGTATCGGTGACAGCTGTGATCCCCCACATGGGTCCCCACTCACCAGATGTCGTCACCCCCCAGGGGGCAAAAAGCGGGTGGTGGTGGTACCTCGATGTCTACAAGGTGATGGTCTCCTGCGATCAGTCCTCGAGTATCTCCTTTGTCCAGGGATCAGGGGGTGTTTAAAGTGATTTTTCAGGTGTCCACGTTGAATCATTCATTAGACAAAAAATAAAAAGAAGGAACGCATAGCGTAATATGTTTTTATATTGTTAGGATATACCCAACGAATTGATTTATTTAAAAAGGGAAAAAATGATCAGTTGGAGTGGAGGCTCCACGTGAGTCCCTGCGCAGAGGGAATTCCAACGAACAATGGGTTTAAAAACAATCACAAAATAAAAAGTAAGGAGTAAAAAGAAAAAGGAAAAAAGCCCCAAGCTGCACTAGCCTAATGTCTGCTGCTGCTAGTTATTGCTTCACTGCTGGGATAGCCAACTTAAAATCCTCCCTTGGCGTCCGCGTGCAATATTGCAGTGATCAGCTGAGACAAGTGGCGTGCTGGCAGGTAGCGTTTGAAACAGCGTATGAGCGTCTATCTAGGTCACCTGACGCGTTTCGTCATGTGACGTTCTCAAAGGCGATGACAGGCTTCATACGCTGGAAGTTAATATAGCTGCTTCAGATGTGTCCCGCCCCCGGACTGCAGGAGGAGTAATTTTGATAGGTGTTATCAATCAAAGGGGAGAGAGCAAGCCGGTATGGTGTTGTTTAACCCCTTGGCCATCTAATATAGGGGACGGGATATACATATGCTGCGGCTTTGAAATACATATGAAACAAAAATAGAGATAGTATGCCCATCTTCATACATTAATCTCTATCTAATATTTATGCTTTATGTGTTATCTCAAAAATACAATAAAGGAGGAGCAAGCACGACATAACTAAGTTTTCATTAAGATAAAAAATATATAAATAAAAAACACATAAGAACAATCCTAAACCAGAATCTAAGTTCCTGTTCTTAAGTAGGATGTGTATACTGTTATGTGTTACTCAGATAGATATATAGGACTTAAACCGATGCCGCTGCAGCATAATCCTAATGGATAGTCTACTGGCTGGGTTTATTGTTAATGAACTGGCTTGCATGTATGGAATAACCAAAATTAAAATAAATAATCTCAAAGGCAACCCGATATGTGAATGTTCTTCTAATTCAAAGTAGGTGGAAGTGGGCGTGATCCATTTAAATGAAGCGTGACCCCATGCAAATGATGGGCCGAACGAATGGCGCATGTGCCGTCCCGTGGACGCATCCCAGTGCGCATGCTCAGAATCACGTCGAATAAACTCCCTAAGATACGATGGCTCAATGCCTACGACGTGAACGTAACCTACGCCCAGCCCTATTCACGTACTACTACGTAAACGACGTAAAATACGACGGCTGTTCCCTGGTCCATACCTTAACATGACTTACACCTGCTTTATGAGGCTTAACTTTACACAGGACGTATGACTTATGTAAGAGTATAAGAATGCGCCGGGCGCAAGTACGTTCATGAATTGGCGTATCTCACTCATTTGCATATTTGCAATGAGGCGGCCAGTGTAAATATGCGCCCCAAGATACGCCGGTGTAGGAAAGTTACGTCGATCGGAGGGAGCCTATTTTCAGGCGTATCTAGTTCTATGGGCACGGCGCATAGATACGACGGCGCACATTTACACGGCGTATCTGTAGATACGTCGGCGTAAGTGCTACGTGAATCCAGGCCAATATTTTTAGAACACTGTCAGTAGATAGATAGGGCAAATCCATGGTCCATTTGTTTAGGGCAGTTGTTGGGGCAGTGTAGTCAATCAATTGGCAGAAACAATTCTATATGGTGGACACAGCTTTTTTACTTTGGTTAGGATACCCTAATGCCGCATACACAAGATCGGACATTCTGACAACAAAACTATGGATTTTTTTCCGACGGATGTCTGCTCAAACTTGTCTTGCATACACATGGTTGCACAAATATTGTCGGAAATTCCGATCGCCAAGAACGCCATCACGTACAACACGTATGACGGCACTATAGTTCAATACCAAGTGTGCCAGCCTTTGGGATCCTTCTGCTAATCTCGTGTTAGTAGAAGTTTGGTGAGAGATGATTTGCACTTATTTGTCATCTGCTGCTGTTCCGATCTCTCAGAGAAATCAGTTTGTCAGAACTCTGTGTGAATATCAGCACCAAAACAACTTCATTATTCTAGCATTATAAAGGAGAAGAGAATGCGCTGCATTAAAAGATTTAAAAATTAGCAGCGTGACGAATGTGCTATCTCCATTATGAACGCTAGTTTTACCAGACCGACCGCTACCGTCTCAAACTTGATTCAGAGTATGGGTGGAATTTTGTGCATCGGAATTTAATAGAATGGATTTTTTTTTGTCAGAAAATTTGAGAACCAGTTCTCAAATTTTTGTTGGCGGAAATTCCGACAGCAAATGACCGATAGAGCCTACACGCGGTCGGAATTTTCGACAACAAGCTCCCATCGAACATTTGTTGTCAGAAATTCAGATCATGTGTACGCGGCATAAAAGTGTAGCCAAAGAGTTCACCTAGTCTCTTCATGAGAATTGTGTTCTATCACTTTATTATCTTTGTTGTTGGTGGTTTGTATGCATGAGTGAGTGTAATGCCGCGTACACACAATCATTTTTCCGGCATGTGGAAAAAACGTTTTTACAACTTCATCATTAAAACAACTTTGCCCACATACCATCGTTTTTTAAAAATGCTCTAGCAAAGCGCGGTGATGTACAACACGTACAACGGCACTCTAAAGGGGAAGTTCCATGCGGATGACGCCACCCTTGGAGCTGCTTTAGCTGATTTTGTGTTAGTAAAAGACGATTCACGCTTTTCTGTCTGTTACAGCGTGATGAATGTGCTTACTTCATTACGAATGGTAGTTTTACCAGAATGAGCGCGCCCGTCTCATAACTTGCTTCTGAGCATGCACAGGTTTTTAACGTTGTTTTAGCCCACACACGATCATTTTTTACAACCCGAAAAACGACATTGTTTAAAACGTCGTTAAAAAATGCAGCATGTTCGAAAAAAAAATGTTGTCGTTTTTTAGAACCCAAAAAATTATGTGAAGCCCACACACGATCATTTTAAATGACATTTTTTGAAAAACGTTTTTTTCATGCCGAAAAATGATCGTGTGTACGCGGCATTAGAGCTGAGTCAAATGCAACATTTCAGGTAGAAATGGTATGTCTGGTGGTCAGTTTAAGACATGGTTGAGATCAGTGGTGGTGCGTTAATAGTGGGCCCATGGAGCGCCGCCCCCTCTCTCCTGCACCACCACTGAACAATACATAGATTCATGCATTACATGAATCTATGTATTGTCGCCACTGTCGCTGCCGCTCACTATTCAGATGGCTGGCCCCCTGGTGAGTGCCGCCACCTGAATAACAGCATTTGGTTGGCTTTGGAAGTGTCTATCAGAGCCAGTGGGCACAGTGGTGACAATTGATGGCATGGCACAGTGGCAACAATTGATGGGCACAGTGGCGACAATTGATGGACACAGTGGCGACAATTGATGGACATAGTGGCGACAATTGATTACACAGTGGCGACAATTGATGGCACAGTGACTGCGTTTGATGGCATGGCACAATGGCTGCATTTGATGGCATGGCACAGTGGCAACAATTGATGGCTCAGTAGCTGCGTTTGATGGCATGGCACAGTGGTGACAATTGATGGCACAGTGGCTGGGTTTAATGGCATGGCACAGTGGCTGCATTTGATGGCATGGCACAGTGGCAACATTGATGGCACAGTGGCGACAATTGATGGCATAGCACAGTGGCAACAATTGATGGCACAGTGGCGACAATTGATGGCGCAGTAGCGACAATTAATGGCACAGTGGCTGCGTTTCATGGCACAGTGTGCCACTGTGCTGCATTTGATGGCAAGGCACAGTGGCAACAATTGATGGCACAGTGGCGACAATTGATGGCACAGTGGCGACAATTGATGGCATGGCACAGTGGCGACAATTGATGGCACAGTAGCGACAATTAATGGCACAGTGGCTGCGTTTCATGGCACAGTGTGCCACTGTGCTGCATTTGATGGCATGGCACAGTGGCAACAATTGATGGCACAGTGGCGACAATTGATGGCACAGTGGCGACAATTGATGGCATGGCACAGTGGCGACAATTGATGGCGCAGTAGCGACAATTAATGGCACAGTGGCTGCGTTTCATGGCACAGTGTGCCACTGTGCTGCATTTGATGGCATGGCACAGTGGCAACAATTGATGGCACAGTGGCGACAATTGATGGCACAGTGGCGACAATTGATGGCATGGCACAGTGGCGACAATTGATGGCACAGTGGCCACAATTTATGGGAACAGTGGCTGCATTTGATGGCACATTGGTGACAATTGATGGGCACAGTGGTGGCAATTGATGGGCACAGTAGCTGTGTTTGATGGGCACAGTGAGGCTGCAATTGTTTTTTTCATTTATTTTTTCGTTTATTTGCGCCCCCCCCAAAAAATTTTGAGCACCAGCCGCCACTGGTTGAGATGCATGCACTGACTCGCAACAATAAATGTTGGTGTATACTGCTTCATAAGATACAATTCAAAGGTCCAACACTGCATTTCAGACCCTTCAAAAAAGCTTCACAGACACGTCACGTCATGTACTCCCATTAAACTGTCTGGTTCCATGAAATTAAACAAGCCTGAACTTATTCCACCCTGAATCAGCGCCTATATTTTTAGGAGCAGCATCAGTTGTAATCGTGGGTGACCAGCTTAGATACTGGGGAATTGTAAGAACCAGTGTAGTATCTTAGATATAGCGGCACATACATGGAGCTCATTGAACTGACAGAAAATGTACTATACACCTGTGACACATATTAATGTACAGGGTACACAGTTAATGCACATTATGTGTATTGGTGTACTGTAGTGGAATTGATTGTATAGCACCCCAATGCACCTGCAATGCAGTGTACCTCAACGTTGCATTACTGTACATTTGTTGTTATTGGCACTGAAATGTGAGCAGATTAGAACCCCACAGCAAAATTTGCCATAAATTCCAGCCAAGTCATTCTTTTTAGTTTTGGGTGAAGCTGTGAAGAGTTAGATCCACTACCATGTTTTTATTGCTGTCTGATTCTGCCTTGGAAACTTTTCCCTTCACTCTTTGTGCTGGTGAAAACACTGTAACTGAAAGCAAAACACTCAAATCTGACATATTAGGTCAGTCATGGGCAGCTCCAAAAATGATGCGATTCTGGTGGGGCTGTTAAGGTGGCCATTGGCATAAGATGATTTTTCACCTGGTCCAAACAATTTTGTGGGGGCCAATAACAATAGCTCCAGCCATCCTCTGGTCCTCCTCAAGACCCTTAATTTTTTGCTTTTAAGCAATGCATCCAGCTTCTTCCCAGCAGCAGCATAAGGAAAGGGGGGTGCACTGTTATGTACGGGAAAGTGGGGGACTCAACTTCTGACGGTGGGTTGGCTCTTGACATTTAATATATAGGATGGGGACATCTAATCTTTTGAGGGCAATCATAATGTTGATGCTGCCCAGGATAAAATTGAGTTTGACACCCCTGGACTAGACGATGGATTATGATTGGTTGCCAAGGGAATGCATTTTTCCTAGCAGTGCTTTAAATTCCTGCATCTAACAACTTTGAATATAATTTTTTTGGAGTAGGGGAGGGTTAAAACCCAAGTCCGTTTTTATTTGGCATCCACTTAGGGAGATTTTCCTTCACTTCCTGTCCCATAGCCACAACAGAAAATCCCTCCAAAGTAAGGGAAATCCCTGGTTATCACCTAAAACCCTTTTTTCCAGGAATGTGTGCATTGGGGAAATTTCTCTGGTCTGGTTATCATCAGGGCCACCAGAACTAGTCTGTCCATTAAAGTTTTTTTCCTGTAATTCTGTTATGGTGACCACTCAAAATTTGGGATTTTCTTTCACTTGTCGTGGCTGTTATCACTATCGGTTATAACAGCCACCAGGACAAATCGAAAGGGTAAATCACCCTAATGAGGACACAGACCATGATGAACACTTAACAGGTCCAACTTTTTAGGTACCTGTTCAATTGCTTGGTAACACAAATTGCTAATCAGCCAACCACATGACAGCAACATTAGGCTTTTAGACATTGTAAAGACGACTTTCTGAAGAGCAAACTGAGCATCAGAATGGGGAAGAAAGGGGATTTAAAGTGACTTTGAACGCGGCATGGTTGTTGGTGTCAGACGGGCTGGTCTGAGTACAGTAACACCTTGGATTGAGAGTAACTTGGTTTGAGAGTGTTTTGCAAGACAAGAATTAATTTGTTTTACATTTTAACTTGATATACAAGTAGTGTCATGTCACAACTGAGTATAAAAGAGAAGAAAGGCATCTCTAAGTGTAGTAATATGATTAAATTTAATAAAGGTACAACACTTAGCAACTTACATGGTTGATGATTAAAACAGGCACATCTTAATATGAGGGCATCCGGGGTAAAGCTGTCCACAGACCATCCTCCGCACAGCCATCGAGGTCACCCCTTTCATGCTGCGCTCCATGAGCACTTCAAGCCTCGTTTTCAGATTGCTCAACCGCAGGGAAGTCTTCTCGTTCCCGATTGCAGACTGACAGCGGTGAGAGCTGGCGGTGCGGAGGATGGTCTATGTGGACAGCTTTACCCCGGAAGCTTGCATACTTTGATGTGCCTCTTTTAAACATTGACCATGTGAGTTTCTAAATGTTGTACCTTCATTAAATGTAACCATATTGCTACACTTAGAGGCACCTCTCTTCTCTTTTATACTCTGTAGCTCCTGCTGGATTTTGCTTCTAATCCCCTTGTGGAGGCTGCCATTTGCAGATGGACATTTTATTGTTACACAACTTATCACATTGCTATAATCTTTTTTTATGGACTATAATCTGAAGGATTTATGAATAAATGGTTGTGGAAGAAATCATCTGAGTTTTGATTATTTCTTAGCTTAGCTTCTTAGCTTTGATATAAAAGTGCTTTGGATGGGCTACAGCAGCAGAAGACAACACCAGGTGCCACTCCTGTCAGCTAAGAACAGGAAACTAAGGGTACAATTCACACAGGCTCACCAAAATTGGACAATAGAGGATTGAAAAAAATGTTGCCTGGTCTGATAAGTTTTGGTTTTAGCTTCGACATTCAGATGGTAGGTTCAGAATTTGGCGTAAACATCATGAAAGCTTGCCTTGCATCAATGGTTTATGCTGGTAGTGGTGGTGTAATGGTGTGGGAGATATTTTCTGTGCACCCTTTGTGCCCTTTAGTACCAATTGGACATCGTTTAAACGCCACAGCCTACCTTATTGTCGCTGACCATCTTCTGATGGCTCCTTCCAGCAGGATAATGCACCATGTCACAAAGCTCAAATCATCTCACCACTTGTTTTTGAACATGACAATGAGGTCACTGTACTCCAATGGCCTCCACCGTCACCAGATCTCAATCCAATAGAACACCTTTGGGATGTGGTGGAGATTCGCAACATGGATGTGCAGCCGACAAATCTGCAGCAACTGCATGAAGCTATCATGTCAATATGGTCAATGTGGACCAAAATCTCTGAGGAATGTTTCCAACACCTTGTTGAATCTAAGCCATGAAGCATTAAGGCAGTTCTGGAGGCAAAAGGGGGTCCAACCCGGTACTAGCAAGGTGTACCTAATAAAGTGTATGTTGAGTGTATGGTATATATATATATATATATATATATATATATAGTAGATTTACACTGAAGGCATCCAAACTATGAATTAACACATGTGGAATTATACATAACAAAAAAGTGTGAAACAACTGAAAATATATTTCATATTCTAGGTTCTTCAAAGTAGCCACCTTTTGCAGCAGACACATCTCTAGAACTGTTAAGAGGAGACTGTGTGAATCAGGCCTTCATGGTAGAATATCTGCTAGGAAACCACTGCTAAAGAAAGGCAACAAGCAGAAGAGACTTGTTTGGGCTAAAGAACACAAGGAATTGACATTAGACCAGTGGAAATCTGTGCTTTGTCTGATGAGTCCAAACTTGAGATCTTTGGTTCCAACCCCCGTGTCTTTGTGCGACGCAGAAAAGGTGAACGGATGGACTCTACATGCCTGGTTCCCACCGTGAAGCATGGAGGAGGAGGTGTGATGGTGTGGGGGTGCTTTGCTGGTGACACTGTTGGGGATTTAATCAAAATTGAAGGCATACTGAACCAGCATGGCTACCACATCATCTTGCAGCGGCATGCTATTCCATCCGGTTTGCGTTTAGTTGGACCATCATTTATTTTTCAACAGGACAATGACCCCAAACACACCTCCAGGCTGTGTAAGGGCTATTTGACCAAGAAGGAGAGTGATGGGGTGCTGAGCCAGGTGACTACCTCTTGAAGCTCATCAAGAGAATGCCAAGAGTGTGCCAAGCAGTAATCAAAGCAAAAGGTGGCTACTTTGAAGAACCCAGAATATGAAATATATTTTATTTATTTTTATATTTAGTTTTGATGCCTTCAGTGTGAATCTACAATTTTCATAGTCATGAAAATAAAGAAAACTCTTTGAATGAGAAGGTGTGTCCAAACTTTTTTTGGTCTGTACTGTATATATACACACACACACACATATATATATATATATATATATATATATATATATATATATATACACATATATATACACACACACATATATACATACATGCACGCCCTCGACTATGTCATTCTTCACTAGTGCCAATATTTTTCATAATCAAAATAATATAAAAAATTGCATTATCATTTCATGCATATGAATATCTGGACTCTCTTTTGTTTTTTGGGGGGACTGATTTATCATGAATATTTAATTTATGAATTTGTCGCGGCCTGGTACTTAATCGCTGGAGTGGTTATATTTTGTATTTTAGCATCCTAATTTTTGATGTAATTTATACACATTGTTTTGAATGTTTTTCATCTTGAGATGTTGTGTTTCTGGAGCAGAATAGAATATATAGATAAAAAAAAAATGTTTTTCACCTTTTTATTACACAGTAAAGAATACAACAATACCTGCATCATACTTTAAAGATTCACAGGTTGACAGACCATACAATACAGTCCAACTAAAGGAAAAGAATAAACAAGAACCCACATTTCAGACATAGTAGACCTAAAAGCTCAAGATTATGCTGACGAAAGCATGATGTCTATCCCCTTTGCACCCAGTGTTAGTCTACCATCCACTTGTGGTACATGTCTGAATTAAGTATTGCACAACAACTTTTTATTTTTTTTATTTTCACAATAACGTTGCAGAACCCAAAATAAAATAATAGTTTTTTTTCTTTGAAAAAGTACTTCAGATCTGCATTTCAACAGTCTCCAATTTGTTTTACTGTCCTTTGAAGAGTTCGGACAACACGGAGTCACTTTTGCCCACCCCACCCCAACTTTTAAGTATTCCAGACTTCGGCATGCTTTGCATTAGTAAACCAGCCTTGTATTTTAAATCCCCAAGACATGCACCTACACAAAATTAAAGCTTAAAAATCTGAAAAAATTTGAAAGTAAGAAAACAAGACAACAGGCAACCCCATCACACAGCCCTGTGACAGGGTTAAAGAGACAGATTGGGAGAAAGTAGAAAGAAGGGGCAAGAGCGAGGGTGCCCTAAACCTATCAGCGACCACCATTTAGATATTTCCAATAAAGCTAGCTTTTTTCTTAGCTTTTAATGTGTTATACTTACAAATTATATTCTCACATAGCCTGCATATAAATGACAAGCAAAAAAGGAAAGTAACTTTTTTTTTCTTTAAGTTAATGAGGTCTGCTTTGTTACCAAGAAGTGATATGGTTTGCAGCTGTATGAGCTTTGCTTTTGGTATCCTGTTTTTGTGCCCATTTGGTTTGTCTAGACCAGTTTTGATAGCTACTGGTGCAATATACATGCTGTCAGAGGTAGAGTGAAACTTTTTGCCACTGAGGAGTTTGTAGCAAAACAGGAGCAAAAAAAAAAAAAGAGGAGGGGGAAGAGGAGGAGATAGAGAGAGTTTAGAGTTGGGAGGAGGGGGAGGAAGTATCTGGTGTTACTCAGGGTGCCCTGAATTTAAAATATGAGACATATTGTTACTAACCCATGATCAACACAGAAAAAAAACAAGCTGCTCCATTACTAAACAGCTTACATTGATTGACAGATGACTTGTAGATGTAAGTATTTTTTGGGTTTGGCCATTCCTTCCTATTCCTATGCACAAGAGCTCTAATAGAAAGGATTATCCAGTGTCACATACAGACAAGAGTTCACTGATAAATGTGCTCAATCTGAAATGTATAGCCATAGCCGTGTTTCTAAGTGCAAGGCATCTACTAAAGGTTCAACGACAAGGTCTATGGGAGAGTTGCAGAAGCAGGTCACAGTGGGTTTTGGGATGCCATGATATTGGAAGTGGGATATACCAGCGCTGCCTTTAAAAGCACCATAGCAATGAGTGTGAGAAAGTGTATGATGCTAGGTCCAAGGGTCGCAAAGTTACCAAAGACACCACAGCGACACCCACACCTCTTTTTGCTGACAGTATCTTGTTCTGGTTTATAATAAAATGTTGAAGATTGCCTCCCTGACTGCCAGTGCCATCCAGGTAGCTTCTCATTATTGCTGTCCTACACAGTGTTTTTGTTGGTGGTATAGTGAAATGTGTACTCACATTTCATCCACTTGGGTCTACTGTATACACATAGAATCAAATTGTTAGTAGTGTTAAGCCCCATACACACTATCAGTTTTCCTGCAGGTTTTTCTGAATGATTGACTTGTATAGCGCAACGCATGCGAACTGAATCGCCTCTGGGCTTCTCTTCAAGTTTACCAAAACCATCTAATATGAGGTCAAACCTTAAGAATTTCAATTCGTATGCAATCAGGCAGGCCCTTGCACTACATGGTTTTGGTAAATCTAAAGAGAAAAACCTGCAGGAAAACTGATAGTGTGTATGGGGCTTAAGAAGACTTTTATCAACTCTTCTAGTGGTCAGTTGCTATTACTTTTGTTCTCTCGAAACTGTCTAAGTGGGGTTAATTTACTAAAGGCAAAAAGACTGTGCACTTTTGAAAGTGCAGTTGTTCCAGAACTTGGTAAATGAGGGGGAGCTCTGCTGACTTCCATCATCCAATCCTGTGCAAGCAAAAATGCTGCTTTTTTTAATTTTCCTTGCATGTGATTGAGTATTTTTTTTAACCGGTTCCCGTCCCGGCTCACGCAGATATACTGCGGCAGAATGGCTCCCCTGGGCGGAATCCCGTACGGGTATGACCTTCCCTTTTCCGGCCACCAGAGGGTGCGCGTCCGCTGCATGGCGGGGGACCAGATGCACGTGGCTGGCAGGCGCGATCGCGTACACAAGCGCCAGCACTGGGATTTGTGTGTGTAAACACACAAATGCATGTGCAGTCAGGGAAGAGGAGCCATATTGTTTGTTACTACTAAGTAGGAAAAAACTATATATCTCCTCTCCTAGTCAATCCTATCCCCATACAGTTATAACACACTGAGGGAACACACACTTAACCCCTTGATCGCCCTCTAGTGTTAACCCCCTTACCTGTCAGTGACATTTGAACAGTAATCAGTGCATTGTTATAGCACTGTTCGCTGTATAAATGCCCAACGGTTCCAAAAAAGTGTCAAAAGTCTCTGATCTGTCTGTGGCAATGTCGCAGCACCGCTAAAAATCACAGATCACCACCATTACTAGTAAAAAAAATAAAATAAAAATAAAATAAATAATAATAATCAAAAAAAAGAGGTGATCAAATACCACCAAAAGGACCCAAATTTAGTTTGAGTACAGCGTCGAACGGCTGCACAATTGTCAGTTAAAGCGACACAGTGCCAAATTGTAAAAAGTGCTCTGGTCAGGAAGGGGGCAAAGTAAAGTTTTACCTAATTTACTAAGCTCTTGAGCAAATGCACAGTCTATTTGCCTTTAGTAATTTAACCCCTTGTGTAGCTTTGTGTAGCTATGGTGTCTGATCTTGTTTTATTTTAATTCTAGCCATTCCACAGAGATGGGATGGAGGGGGACACAAAACAGTGTAATATAAATCCAGATCTGTGTATGACAATGTGACATCAAGGAACACTGAAATAGTATGCAAATGCATTTAGAAAAACAACACCAATGCAGAACCATAGATCTGGGCTAAAGAGCATTATGGCAGCTTAATTTTATACACATTGCCACTTTAAAATGCTGATACAATTTCAAGCACCACAGCAACTGGGAATATTTCAGATTCCTAATAACTATACATATAAGAACATTATATTTGGATGTGTTGTGTTAATAAAGCTGTAGCAATGATAATAAATACTATGACAAGACATATTGACGTGCTATGGAAAGCCCTATGACATTAAATCTGGGATTAAAATGACACATAAGTGCTTGCTTAGGGCCTATAGCATTGTAGTGCTTGCTTAGGGCCTATAGCAATCCTCTTATAGTGTTGTATGGATACTTGACTAAACAGGGGTATTAAATCTTAATTACAATCACTAAATGCCCTTTCATTTTAAATTTTATGACCTACAGTATATGTCCACAAGGACTACAATTTTTGAAAAAAATGTATTATACAAAAATCCTGAATTGTAGCAAGACATCCTGGTATACAGGAAATAAAGCACCTTGCTCATATTTTGCGGAGAAGCTGTTATGCCCCATACACTCCCCGGCCCTGCACTAATTTTGCCTAGAGATCAGACTTCCTTGTGTATCTAAATTATGGAGATTTAAGCACAAATCCTCCACTGTTGCTAGGAAAGGATCCTTTAGACTAGGGAGAGCTATTTAATGGTCTGTTACTACTGTATGTGTTTTAGTATAGTTATTATATGAAAGTACAAACCAGGCCACAACTTCATTTTCAGTGTGACAAATTTTTTGGTTTTGCTCTTTGGGGAACAAAGTTTAGGCTTAAAGTAGATCTAAACCCCGACTGGTTGACCCTTTCCTAAAACAATGTATATTAAAAAAACAAATTGTATTTAATAAATTACTGTTTTTATTTTTTTTTCATTATTTTTTACCTCTCAGTGCTGATCTCTACCTACTACCTGTTTGCATGCATTTGTTTCAGCATCACATACACATTACTGCTTTGGTCCGGCTTCTTGATGGTGACAATGGAGGACCATGCCTGCACAATGTGTCAGCAGCAGGGCTTTTTTCAGGTGGAACTTGGTGGAACTCAGTTCCACCACCTCTGGCTCAGACAATTTGGTGCCTGCTCACTGCAATCACTTGTCAACACAGAAGTCAGGTTTCTGTGTTTACAAGTGACAGCTCTGCACTCTGTGTGTAACCCCCCCTGAACTCTGCACTCTGTATGTAATGCAATCCTGGTATTTAATGCCCATTTAAGATCCTCCTACTATTTGTGAAATCTGACCACACACACTATTTGATGGGATTTGGAGGGTGTGTGGGGGGGGGGGGGGGGAGAGGTTTTGGGGGGTCGTGGTTGAGTTCCAGCACCTATTGTTTGAAAAAAAAAAGCCCTGGTCAGCAGTACCACTTGTAGTTAATATCAGAGGTACATGTGTTAGAGTGCAAATGCAGGAGCACAGCTGGGAAACAGCTGTCACCCCATAACAGGAAATGCGTGAACAAGGCCCTTCATGTCTTGCTCACAAGGTATTTATTTTTTTATGAAAGCGGCAACTTTAAAAATGGCATTAATATGTTAAAGCTTTTAGTGATTGGGTTTAGGTTTGCTTCAAGCTTGATTTAAATATTTCCTATCTAAGCTAAAACAGTGATCATTATCTGTAAATTCTTGTCTGGACACTGGACAACAAAAAGGGTCATTAAATTTACACTAAACCTTATATGACAAGTTTAATCATCTGATCTTTTGGAATATTAGTATTGGTACTTTCAAAAAATAATAATTTTGGTCCTTAAGATCAGTCTTTGGCTGACTTCCCATTATGCAGAACACTTTATGACCTGACATTCAGCAGTTAAAGCCGTCAATCTACACCTCAGCATTTGGAAATCTAATTTGTCATTGTAAAAATTAGAAATACAATGTTTTACAGCAATACACATGCACTGCATTTTTAACACCTAAGTGAAATTTTGTTTTTTGTTTTTTTTTTGTAAAAAAAAAAAAAAAATCTCTATTTGTGAGTCTTAAATAATTAAAAAACTAGAAAAAAATTCAAAAAAAATTAAATACAAAATCACTATGGTTTTATGCAAACAGATCAATGATGTGGTTCTCGAGTATTTAAAAAGGAGATTGCCAAAATAATGCATGCCTAGGGAATCATTATGACAGTGCAAAAATACATTTATGTACATCCCTCCTACAAAAACACTGATAGGTTAGCATTCCGTGAAGCATGCTAGTTTTAGGACATAAAAAAAATCATATAACAGAGTGAATTAGCAGCTCCGGTAGATAGCGTAAATTTTTTCTTTTTCTGAAGATGAACTAAAAAGGGCTGTTTGTAACTACTAGAGAAGTATCACTTACATATACAGTTATAAAAGCAGCATAGAAAGAGACAGTTTATCTCACCAGCTAAGAATAAAGAGATTAAATGTGGGCATGGTTAAAACTACAATGCATATTCACATTTGTCCATCACATTTACAAGAAAAACACCATTGGGGAACCTCACAGGACAAGAGTGTTTTAAACACAGAGAGAACTACTAGGTTTTTTTTAAGTGAAAGAGTATGGGATGGAATTTTTTTTTTTAAATGTAGGCTGGAGCTGAAGCCACTATGTATACATTTTTTTTAATTGTTTTGTTGTTTTGATTAAAAAAAATATTAGAATAGACCCGATTGTCTCTCTGGAACTTTGAAAAAAATGATTAAACTTTTAAAAGTTTTTTTTTATTTATTTTTGGGGCAACTGCTTGGTGTCATGATTGCCAGCTTGCTACTTAATGATACGATGAGACCGTCCCTTTTAAAAGGAAGCCTTTCCATGATGGTATTTCGCTGCTGCTGTAATCACACAACCCGCTGCAAATCATCTTATGTATTGTTGACCTGGATATTATTGTACTTAAGAAGAACATCTGCGTTCCTTTCCAATCTGTTGCACATCTGCAGGTTTTGTAGCGGGTCTTCAAATATCAGTCCGTTTCCCTTGGATGCCATTCCTTATCTTGTTAACTGTCTACTGCCATATCCGACTCATGCCCTTAAGGAGGTTTTGTCACCATTTCCTTTCTCCTTCATCGCTAGAAAGAACAATGTAATTTTCCTTTTCCATTTTTTGCTCTCAACAGCAGTTAGCAATCTCTTGGTTCGCTGTTTGGTAAAGCATCTGTTAATGAGGTCATCTAGTTTAAAATCCCAGCTACTGAAAAATACCAGGGAAGAGGTCAATTTTAACATTGTGTTATATTTTGTACTCTCAGTTTTCTAATGAAAAGATATCTTTGATTTTTTTTTAAGAAGTTATTGTGACCCGTTACTGGCCTTCACGTTTTTTTATTACTACCTCAAGGTAAAAGTAGTTCATGGTTATTGTAGCACTGAATTGGGATAGTTCTTCTTTACATCTTTGAATATCTGAGTATGAGGACTTGGTTTCATTGAGTTTTTAAAGTTTTTAAAGAATTAAGTTTATCAGTATTTTTCTTCTTTTAACGGGCAGCAGTCTCTAGGGTGGATGGTGTGCCGGGAGTGGTAGACCGTGGTGTGGCTGCTGGTGGTGTGTCGATGGGGCTTCCTGCACCACTGCTGGGTGTAAGCGAGGAACTGACTGCTGGTGTCTCCCCTTGCTGTTGGGCTTGAATAGTCTGTCCACAGATGTGATGATGTTTCTCCCAGTCTTTGTGCTGACAAAAAGATCCGCAATACCGGGCGGTGTTGCAGCCGCTGCAAGTTTCGCTCGCCTTCCGTCCACAGTTCCAGCAACTCTGAAGATTGGAAACAAGCAAATATTCTGTTAGAATATTTAATAGCCTAACTATATTCATTGCCTCAAAGAGTAACATAAAACGAACTGTAAATTACAAGCACAGGTGGAAAAAGTACGAAATGTGTTCTGAACACATGGTGAGACATTTGTGCAAATCCACTGAATTTGCCTTATTATAGTGAAATTGCAAAATGCTATGTAAACAATCTGCTCTGGTTTTTCAGCAGCAGATGACAGAAAATCCTACCAGCGAAAGCATGTTCATGTTCAAGAAGAAGAAAAAAAAACTTCATTGCAAGTTTTTTCTTTAAAGTGACTTAGTTTTAGGTCTATAAAATACATTTGATACCTTATCATCTTTCGATCATCTGCCTAACTTTGCTGAAAGTTTTTAAAGAAGCTATGATAAAAGTGGCTAGAAATGAAAGATAGAAAAGTATTGCTCTGCTCTTTGTATAACAATGCGTTTTATATACAAAAATAAGTATAAGTATACGTATATAAAAAAAAGGATGAATTAGAGAAGGGGTTCTTTGGTTCTAAAGGTCACAGTGATCAGCCTGTGAATGCAGAACCCCGACTGGCAATGGCTCATGTCCAGATTCATGCGGTCAAAATTTATCGGATGCTGTGTCTTTAATCAATAAATCCTGCAATTTTTTTCATTGTTTCTTTTTCTACAGATGGAGAACGTATCGGCATCCGTCTATTTTGAGCGGATCTTGTCGGATTGGATGGCAGTCGGGTGTAAGCGGACACATCTCTGCTGACATCTGCCTGCCCATAGAAATCAATAGGTGGCCCTCTTGGATCCACCTAAAAAACGGACAGGCGGATCCGAGGGGGTCGATCATGTGAAAGGGGCCTAATGGTTACCAATTGCTATCTTGGGGAATTTGCTACTTGTTAGCTACTACAAAAAATGATCAGCATTTGAATATCAAATGTACATTTCAACATTGTTGTACAGATGAAATTATTTCATTTTTAAAATGAAAGGATACTGTGAACCTTTAGAAAATTCTAGACATTTAAAAAAAAAATCAAATCCAAACATGAATATAATTTGATTTCCTTAAATAGAGCATCTGTATCTGCCTATAAAACTACAGTATATTCAGACTTTTGAAAGTACTGGAAAGTTGGCCATGTGGAAATATGGGATCTGTCCAAAACATACTGGCTCCATCAGATTAAAATCATATGTGGCTCGACTCAAAAGCATTGAATATACAGAATCAACCAGATAATTACAAATGCATGTGCAGGGATTTTTTTTTTCTAAAATTGTTCCCATCTTTAGAAAACACTTCAAAATATCTCAGAAAAGAAAAAAACTTTCCAAACACAGAAACAGATGTTTTTTGGTAGTTAAACGTTCAGGTTGTAGACTGGATGTCTGGCATCACCTGGTTTTAATTCAATCCTTCTGGTTCCAGGTTTGCGTTGTCTAAACTTAGCTGCGTTTCGGAGATGTCAAAACCTATTACTGCACACTACAAATGGATTCAGGATATGTTTACTTTTACTACAGTGTAGTGTTTAAGAGGACAAAGACACAACAATGGGCCTTTTCTATTGGTATACTGGCAAGACTATAGGACAGAACGTGTACTTTTGCAAAAAATATGTTATATTAAAATATGAGAGATGATATGATAAAAAAATCTGTGTTAAACAAAATTAGGGTATATTCAAATTTGTATTTACAAGTTGTACTTTATAATCAAAAGGTATTCAATTATAAAGTATTTGTGTCATCAAGTACCAGTGATCAGGTCTGCTCCCCACTTCCTTTATTTCAAGTCTCAATGATATTAGGAATGAGTCAGACACGTATGTACAATCCACCAAATAAGTTTTTTTACACTTGTATTGTGTATGCTTAACACTTTCATAACCTCTGTTAGGTCAGGTGAACTACAGTCAACAGAAATTACCCCAATGAGTGCCCTAGAGACATAGAAAATCAAACATGGTATATTGGTTTTCTGTGCCTAAATACCAATGCTGATAGTATAGTGTTTTTGATGCCAAGGAAAGATGAAAAACAGTTCTACACTTTCATATACATATGCTATTATCTATAATCCTAACTAAATCCCTAGGGTGACTATAACAACTAACTGTTCCTTTAAAGCAGGGTGCACAGCAAAGTGTGTGTGCAGTGTCATTTGTCCATCTCTATGTTCTAAAAAAAACTGGTTGATCCTGCCTGTTCCTGTGTCCTCCTATGTAAACTGACCATGGTAATCATGGCTGCTGATACATGATACCGTGGTCAGTTTTCGTGCCGCCATCATCCTGCTGCTCTTCTCTCTCCCCCCTCTCCCTGTCTTTCAGCTCCTGGGTCTGAGCAGATAAACAAACCCGCCCCTCCCCGTCTGCCGCTATTAGTAGCTGGCAGTAAAATCAAAGAAGGATTATTGCCAGCCCCTCTATTCCACAAAGCTATGTAACACTGTGTACTTGTTCGTTTAAAATTATGCCTCTAAATACCTTCTTTTAGATCGGCTCTCCTCGGTCACGTGACCTCCGGCCGATCTCCTCCGTTCCAAGGGCTACAGAGTGAGGGGCTGAGCAGACAGCACATCGGTCACGTGACCTCTTGGCTGACCTCAAAGAGGGATCTCAGCCCCTCCCACTGTAGCCCTTGGAATGGAGGAGGAGAGTGGCTCAGAGGTCACATGACCAAAGAGAACCGATCTAAAAAAGGCTATTTAGCGGTATAATTTTAAACAAACAAGTACTGAATGTTGTATAGCTTTATAGAACAGAGGAGCTGACAATAATCTCTGTATGACTTTACAACCGCTTTAAGCAGAATGCAAAAGGGTAAAGTAAACAGGAGAGGCCCTGTGAATCTAGCGGGTGGACTTTCCAGAGAGGAAAGTAGACAGGGGACCTATTTATCAGTGAGGATTCACTCATAACCGACTTTACTGCTGCATAAACATAGAAAAAGAACAATAACTATTGCCAGAGATTTAAAAATAGGAAACATTATTTCTACTAAATTAAAATGATCATAGAATTAAATTGTAGTCTGTTTCCAAAAAAACAAACAGTTGTGATCTAGAGACTCAATTTACGTGTTGTCAATATGTGAGTGGAGTATTTATGTCACAGAACAAAGACCCAATTGAATGTGTACAAATACGTTCATCACTATTTGACATGTTAACATCAAGAAGCCAAGCCATTTATGTGTTGGTCACATATGATTCCTGCAATGGTGTGGTTTGCTTCCATTCGACTCTTCCTGAGAAACTTTCAGATGTTGCAAATCAGTTCCTTTTGTCTTTGGGAACTCATCTGCTGTGCATTAAAATGAAACTCTGGGCATCTAGTGATCCAGCAAGGGTCTTTCATCCCCACAGAAATGTGCAACAAATTAAATTCTAGCTCTATTAAGTCACAGCAACACTTTGGTGCTGGAGCTTTATGTCAGTTTATTCCTTGTACAGTTTTCAAATTGCAGTTTGTAACCAATGCTTGAATGCCTACATTTACAAAACATGATCATCTTATTTCAGATTTCTCTGATGTAGTATACAATGCATGGTTGATCTTGGAGAGAGAATATTAATCTGAAATTGTGTAATAATACAATGTGATGGCTTACTAATAACTGCTACCTTGGGTAAATTTGGTCCCAATTTGTATTTATTTTGTATCCCTTTTTTGTATGTTGACTTGTTGAGCACAATATCAGATCTAGCAGACCATGATTGATGTTTTTTCAAACAATAAAATCCCAACTCTACAAAAAACAAAGAACAGAAATGTAAAAAAAACAGCTATATTCAAGCTATGGCTTTCATACATTAGGTGACAATATCACCACAAAGCCAAAATCCTCATGTAAAATAACATTATTCTACTAGAGAAACTTCTACAAAACATATCTATAGGCTGCTACTTTCTGATGTCATATAGCAATTTAGGGTGAACACCGCTCTGAACTATGATGTCCGGATTAGCAGGTAACACCGACACACCCAAATCTCAGGATGTCCTTCCTACACCCAAAATGGTGAGAACTTGATAAAAACTGAAGAGAAGAGCTGGCATTACTGGATATTTCATCTTTAATGTATAATACCAAGTATAAAAAGGCTAGCTAACGTGTTTCGGCAACAAGCCTTGTTCACTGCGAAAACGCGTTTGCTTGTCTTTTTATACTTGGTGTTATAAATTAAAGATTACAGATGGATTATCCAATGGTGCTGACTCTTCTCTTCAATTTTACTTTCTGATGTCAGCAACAAATGGGGGGGGGGGGGGCACCGTGATACATGACAAGAATTTAACAGCTCTGAAGATCAAAAATATATTCTTTATGAATGCCATTGAAGTCAGCGCTATTGACACATTCCTTAATCGGCACTAATTATACTGTACTCTTCAAGGGACAAGTCTTTTGTGGTGATTTAAAAAATAAAACAGGGGTCAGCATATGGCAAGATTTTGATCTCTAGATAAGAGTAAATACTCAAACTTGTAAAAAAAATAATTAAAATAATTAAGTATTATGGACTGAAACTTTACCATTTTGCGGTAGCTGTGAACAATAAAAAAAATGAAAGTACTTGTTGCACGCTTTCACATTGACTTCTTAGGCCTCATGCACACTGGATATTTTAAGATCTCCCCTTTCCTCCTGGCAGCAGTGTTTTGGCAAAAAAAATATAAAAAACACTTGGCGCTAATTCAATTAATTGACCAGCATAACAGCATAATAAGCTATTCTGGCAACTGAAATGAATCAAAGCTCAAGTGCTAAACGTGGCTAGCATTAACACACATTTAGATGCGTTTACAGGCGTCAAGCTGTTTTTCGTCCAAAACGCTGATGCTCCTGGATGCACTGGCAGGGGGTTTCATTTTTTTCTCTCCACGTCCCTTCCTCTAAACACCTATGTGTGTATGGACACATATGCTAACATGCATCAGCATTTAGAGGCAGAAAAAAAGAACTCGCTAGATGCCACTAGTCCAGTGTGCATGAGACCTTTCTTATATTGACTGAGGACTAAGCAGACTTTTCCTTTTAACCACTTGACAAACGCCCCATAGCAGATTTACTGCTACAGGGCAGCCGTGCTGCGCAGGATCATGTATATATACAGTACGTGATCCTGCACCTCTGGGTAAAAGGCGTGCCGCCGCTCGGTCCCACTGTGATTTTACACAGCGGGAGCTGATCAGCGGGTCCCGCGTAGCCAATGTCTGCTTGCACCCACTGATCATTTGGTACACTGACAGAATAGGAGTCTGCCTATGTAAACAAGGCAGACTGTCATTCTGTCAGTACAGAAGGCATGGATCCTGTTTTCCTGTAAAGCAGGAACACTGATTCATGCCTTCCGCTAGTAAAAGCATCACCCCCACTACACTAAAACATTAACTAGGCACACAGTTAACCCTTTGATTGTCCCTGATGTTAACGCCTTCCCTGCTAGTGTCATTCATACAGTGCATATTTTTAGCGCTGATCACTGTAATAATGTCACTGGTCCACAAAAATTGTCACAAGTGTCAATTAGATGTCAGATATGTCTGATATAGTTAGTTGCTGTTCGCCGTCATTACTAGTAAAAACAACGAAAAAATCCCATAGTTTGTAGACGCTAAAACTTTTGTGCAAACCACTCAATATACGCTTATTGGGTTTTTTAAACTTTTTTTTATCAAAAATAGGTAGCAGAGTACATATTGGCCTAAATTTATTTTTTTATTAGATATATTTTAGAGCAAAAAGTAAAAAATATATATTTTTTTCTCAAAATTGTTTGTTGTTCTTAGTTTATAGAGAACAAAATAAATGCAAAACCACCAAAAGAAAGTTCTAATTGTGGGGAAAAAAAGGACATGCATTTTATTTTTGTACAGTGTCACACGGCCTCGCAATTGTCAGTTAAAATAACACAGTGCCATATTGCAAAAAATTGCCTGGTTGGGAAGGGGGGTAAATCTTACGGGGGGCAAGTGGTTAATTTTACACAGAGTTATATTTGTATGGCTAAGTCTTATAGAGAGTCAAAAAGGTTGAAAAAGCTGTCAAGTCTGCTTAGTGCTGACTACACAATACAATATAATGGTCGCCAATAGCAGTGTTTTTTAACCTAATCTCACTTATGAAAACACCTACACAGAACTAGATTTCAGAATAACGCTACTTCATATAAAATATAACAAAACACTTTCCTTATAAGCGTTTTTATGCATGAGATGAAAGAACAAAGAAGCTTGCAAAAAACATACAGGTACACAGACAGAGATGAAAGGAAGAATCAACTTATACATAGCCAGCATGTCTATTCTATACAAGTAATGTGTTATGGATTACAATAATTACAGGCAGCGTCTGCAGCCAAAAGAGAGGGGCATGCTCATTATCTCTTACCCTGCCTGTTTATTTTGTTAGAAAAAGAAAAAAAAAAACAGACCACCAAATTGTAGAAAACCAGGGTCAGAATAGTAATGAGGAGGTCATTCATTAAACACAGAAGTGGTGTGTTCATATTGTTACTGTTTGGAAGAAAAAAAAAATCCCATATACACAAGACTTCTTTAAATTCATTCAAATTCTCAGAGGACCAAATGCACTAGGAATGTATATTTATAAAAAAGTGTATATATAATGATGCGCAAACTCAGGGTGACCTCGGATAACCCCGGTGGGTTCTTTGCCACCTTTGGGCTGATACATGACGCTGTGTGTCCTGGAGCGTCTGTGTTTCAATACTGACGTCTGCCTGTGACATGCCTGGAGCGCATCGTGGAACGCGGCGTACGGCGCTGACGTCATGACGCTGCGGAAGGGCTGCTGATTAATGCCCATTGGTTTGCTGACTACCACACCTCCTGCCTGTCAAGGAGGAGGATGGGAGGAGTGACTGAGTCATCCTGGATGTCCTGACGTTTAATACGTCTGGACGCCGGCGTTTTTGACGCTAAGCCCCGCCCCACTACTTCCGGCTTTTGGAATGCAGACGACGTTTCCGGTTCCCTGCGATGGAACGCACGCCGGTTAGACATGGACGAACAGATGTCAGCAATCAGGGACCTGGATGTAAGGTATTTAATGCAATGGGGGGAGCAGAGGAGGACCAGATACCCCAGTAGAAGTCCGTTAGTGACGAAACCGGTCGGGTGATTACTCCACTGCATCCCCATTGCACTCTCAACTTTGTTGGAACACTCCCCACACCTTTATCCAAGGTGGGAGTTTGCTGCTATATTATATTTTTTACTTTTGCTATTTTTTCATTTGATTACTAGCTGAGTGATCTATTTTTCTCGTGTGGCTATTTAAAGTTTTTCATATTTTTACTGCATTCTTTGCCACGTGTGTGTATTTGCAATGCTTTTTTTATTAAATGTTTTTACACTATGAGGAGCACCTCTATATTTTTTCCTTTTTTACCACTTTGGGTGTTTTGAGCTACTATCGATCAACCAACCTTGGCTATCTATCTTGGAAGAACAAGTGCTTCATTAACCATTTCTGGATTGGACACGCGGAGTGAGGACCATTGGACCCAGACAATCGGTCTATACAAGCCTTGATGACCCTCCCACCGTATGGTGGTTGAGAGGGTCCACCAGTTCTGGTAAGGGTACCCACCCATTTATCTATTTACGTGTCCAGTGCTGAAGACTTTTTGGTATTGAAGATATTTGCTCCACCCAACATTGGAAGTTTATATGCACAATTTTAGACTCCACCTTTCCTAGCAAACTTCTTGATATTTGCAGGATTGAGCTCACGCCTTTTACACTAAGGCACACTTGATCTACAGTGGAACGTTGGCCTTGGAGAACTGTCCTTTTCACTGCCTTTTTTATTTTTATTTGGTTGTATATAATATTTTCTTACATATGTATGGTGATCACACCATAGGTATCTCACATACGTATTTTTGCTTGGTGATTTATAGCACAGATTTGTATGTAAGTTTGTTATATAGGAGCATTTTTTCACATCATAGCTCCCAATATTCACCTCACAATTTCACTATTGTGTATTAAGAGGTACCAGACTTAGATATTAAGTCATTTACCTTCAGGGTACACACTATATTTACCCTTTTTTAGGGGTCTATTTATATTTTTGGGCGCTACATTTTCTTTTCTAAATGTATATTTATAAACTCCCATGCACAAAGATGCAGTGATAAAAAACATAAAACGTGAAAAAAAATTCAGCATACACCAGTAAACCATAACTTTATGACCACTGACAGGTTAAGTGGATCACTTAGATTATCTTGTTACAATTACATCTTAAAATTGGTTTTAAAGGCTCAAAGTTTTTTACCATCATGCATTTAATGCATGAAGGTAAAAAACCTTCTGTTTTTTGCGGCGGTTCCCCTAATACTCCCTCTCCATCCAGCGATGTGCACAAGATCTTAGCTTCAACCGGGTCTCACATTCCTCATTGGCTACAGCGGTGGGAGCCATTGGCGCCTGCTACTGTTAATTACAGCCAGTGAGCCTAAGAGGACAGAGAGGGGGTGGTGCCCAGCCACGGCTCAGGAGCAAGCGGTTTGCTATTGGGGCACTGGCTGAAAAGGAGGAGCCAGGAGTGCCGACTCCAAAAAGAGGAGGACCAGGGCTACTTTGTGCAAAACCACTGCACAAATCAGGTAAGTGATATGTTTGCTTTGTTTTTTTAAATAAGCCTTTAATGGCACTTTAAAGTCAGTACACAATGGGATTTATTTACTATCGCTGGAGAGTGCAAAATCAGGCTCACTTCTGCATAGAAACCAATGAGCTTCTAACCACAGCTTGTTCAAGTAAGCTTTGGTAATAAAACCTGGAAGCTCATTGGTTTCTATGCAGAAGTAAGCCTGATTTTGCACTCTCCAGCGATAGTAAATAAATCCCATTGTCTACTGACTTTAAAGTGCCATTAAAGTGGGGAACGCCCGTATGGCATTCCAGTTTGTAGTGTATGGGGCTGCATAGCCGCAGACCAGTCAGGATGCCCATGCTGACCTGTGTCCACAGCAAAGAGGACCTACAATGGATATGTGAGCATCAGAACTGGACCACAGAGCAATGTTGAAAGTCCCGCGCTCGGGCCAGACATCCTCTTTGCCGCTCAGCCTGGCCGTTGATTGGCTAGAGCGGATGGATTGAAAGCAGCGCAACCATTGACACGGAATGTCGGGGGGCAGGGCCGAGTGATACAGTGAGCGGATGTAGCCGCTCGTTGTATCACGGGAGCGCACCCGCAAGGACTCCACACCATGCGAGTTCACTCGCATGAATGTGTGGAGTTCTTGCGGAGAGGACCAGAGACAGCTGCCAAGCGACCCCAGAAAATGTGGAGGTAAGTATAACATGTTTGTTATTTAAAAAAATTCTTTACAATTTTATTTCTATGCAGAAGTGAGACTGATTTTGCACTCTCCAGCTTTAGTAAATAAACCCCTTAGTATTACTTGTCTAACACGCATCTTAGATGCATTCTTTAAAACTGTCATAAAAATACCAAAACACACAAGCATGGGATATGGGCAAATGGCACCTCTGCCCAACCACCATATTGTGCTATGGACAAATAGAAACTGCATCTCTTCCATCCATTTGATTACTTGTTAACTTTAAACATTTGTGGCTGCCTATACAATGAATATAGGAAAGACCTTACATTACCTTCCTCCCATGATAATAAACCTATGTGAAAGCACCTTAACTGTTTACAACACAATTTAAATTCCCTACTGGTGAAATTAGGTGAATTAATAAATGGAACTAGGTTACCTTATGCGTCACAAATACACTTGCTGCACCCAATGGTAGCACAGCTTAGAGTAGTTCACGGCCTCCACTTTACGTCTCATCTCTATGCCTCCAGCGACAACAGCCATAAAGCATCACACTTTACCATATCATACTTACCTGCTTTGTGCAACAGTTTTATACACAGGGGCCCTGGTCCTCCTCTTCTGGGCTTTACCCATCTACTGAGTGTCCCCATATGAAGCTGCTCATGGGGCACTCATGCATGCTTGACCTGAGCCAGACTGTTTGCGTATATTCAAACACACAAACCAGCTTGGCCCCAACCCCACTCTCTGCTTTCAGGTTTTGACTGTCTCCTGATTGGCTAACTGACTTTTATTGATAGCAACGGGAGCCATTGGCGCTGCTACTGTGTCTTAGCCAATCAGGAAGGAGAGTCCCAGACGGCCGAGGCACTTGTGCAACATCACTGGAGGAAGATCAGACTCAGGTATTAGGAGGGCTGCTACACACAGAAGGTTTTTTTATCTTAATGCATAAAATGCATTAGGATAAAAAACCTTCTGACTTTACAACCACTTTAAGGCAGAATTCTAGGTTTAATTTGACTTTGGGCCAGGCTGAAATGAAAAGTCACAAACCCGGAATTTTACTTTAAAGGGGTTGTAAACCTTGTAATTTTTCACCTTAATGCATTAAGATGAAAAAACACCTGGCAGTGACCGGCCCCTCAGCCCCCCCCCCACCATTTTACTTACCTGAGCCCTGGAATTTCCCACTACAAGGATGCGATGTCCCTCTGCCCGGGGTTCTCGGCTCTTGATTGGTTAGATTGATATCCATTGGCTCCCACTGCTCTCAATCAAATTCAAGGAACGTGGGCACCGGGGGCGGGGCCAAGTCCTACACTCTGTGTCTATGGACGCTGATTGATGGACTCGGGAGCGTGACCGCAAGGTAAACCCCGGGAGAGCGCTTCTCCTAGGGGGTTATACGATGCGTTTAGGAGCCACGAGAGCCACAGAGGGACCCCAGAAACTGTTGTTTGGGGCCACTCTGTGCAAAATGAACTGCACAGTGGAGGTAGGTATGAAATGTTTGTTATTTAAAAAAAAATCAATGCTTTACAATCACTTTAAGCATGTTTATAGGTACAGAAATTTGGCTTGGCACTGAGTGTTCAGTTGTTGCCTGGAATTATATTTTAATGTTGTCTATAGAACTGATAGAGCAGACAAAAATCAGGTGCAATCATATCATCACCCCATCTACTATTCTGTCCTTTGACTATAAGTAGACAATAGTCATTTGTGGGTGTCCTTCCTTCTCCTATACAGATGGCAGTTCTTGAATGCCTGTGACCTATTAGGCCAAGATAATAGGTTGTGGGGAAAAAACTGAAAACATGGAAAATTATGAGTAGTCATATACTCAGTGTATAAACATATATTGCCCTTATATTTAAGTGAAATAAAAAAAAAGTAAAAAAATTATGGGGTTGATTCACTAAACCAATTATGGGTTCCTACTTCAATGCAAGCGAAAATTCACGTTGCAAAGAATTATCAATCATGTGCAAGAAAAAATATGCAATGCTTTTGTTCATTGTGTTCTGGATGGACATGCTTGGATGATTGAAGTCAGCGCAACTTCACCTTAATTCACTAAGATAAGTAAAAATTCAAGTTAACATGCCCCATTTCTTGAGTAAATCACCCCTTACCCTCCCTTATTGCGTTAGACAATTTGGCTCATAAACGTTTTGTTTTAAAATGCTGAGTTTTATTATAATTCAAAGATGCAATTCACAATTCTAATCCTGTTATTTAATATTCACGGCAACTTAATAAAACGCACGCGCATACATTTCAGGGGATCTTACCTCACTTGAGTCTTCCTGCTGATTAATAACAGACAACGCATCCTCTGCCGCTTGCCTCTTTGCTTCTGCCACCGTTCTTTCCATTTTTGCTCGTTCTGTAGTAATCATTTCATGGGCTTTTCTTTCAGCTTCAGACACTGCTTTCTGTAATTCTGTCATAGCCTGTCTTTTCACCTCATTTACGGCTTCTTCTGTAAAATAAATACAAGATTTCTAAAAATATGCACATAGTGACTAAAATCCAGAAGGAAGAGTGGAAAGAAAGAAAGAACCTTATCTTGGCTATTCATGTGTATTTAAAGGTAATGGTAAAAGCTTGCCTGCTTTATAAAAGGTAATCTCACCCTTGAGGACAGTTTACAAGAATAAACTAAAAAAAAGAAAGCTAAAAAAAAAGAAAGCTAACAACTGAAAAAATGTGAATTACTTTATATTCCTCTTTACAAAAACGACTAGGTCCAAATTATAATAGAGGCCCAATACACATTCAAACAATAAAATACATTTGTTATTTTTATTGCAACTATAGCTTATACACATCTATTACATAAATCTATAGCTTTTATTTATATATATATATTTTTTTTATGTTAAGGCCTAAAAGGTGAGCAAACATATATTTTTTATACAGTAGATATGAAAAATTGCATATTAATAGCATATTTCCACTTGCAGCAAGCAGGTCCACAAGTTTACTCTCATTTTACTTACTACTATGCTGTGAACAGTCTATGCAATTTGATACTGACTATTGAGGTCTGCTCATAACGATTAGTTAAAAAAATTGCTGGCCTTTTTTATTAGAAAGTCTAGAATTTAAAAAATGTAATGGAAACATTCTATCTTATATGTTTTTTTTTAATAACAAATATGAAAAAAGGTTTAAATGAGCAGTTCATTAAAAATCACCCAAAACATTATATATTCACTGTGCTCAAGAAATATTTTAATAAAATACAGGTTTACAAGTGTAATGTTGTTGATATTGCTTGACTTAATTTCTTACAAACACTCATCTTTCACTATGGTAGCCCCACGTGTCCACCTAACATCTATACTCTTGGAAAATATTTACATCCTTCGAACCTCTTTTTTTTAACCATGTCCTCATGAACTATTAGGATTTGATGGTAAAAACTAAGCTTACGAGTCAAAAGTAAGCATACTAAATAATGAATTACAAGAGAGTTTATAGTTTTAATTTCAAAACACCATTTTTAGTTGATGCTTTCCCTATTCTTGAAGTTATGACAAAACTGCATATGACTATGACATAAATGTATTTACTTTGATTGTGATGGCCTGCTGGGTTTAGGTTTTTCCTATTTTATGTTGTTTTTTTGTTTTTAAAGTGTGAACGTTGTGGATTTATTGAGGTGGAAGGATTTACAATTCACCGTATATGTTTCCTATATTAATACATACATTTAATAAAATTCAATTCATCAATGCAATTATCAATATAAAAATAATCCTGATATTTGGACTAATTAGAAAATTCCTCTACTGCTTATGCCACTAACTTTTTCCTTTGTTTCTGCATAATTGTATATAGAAATTTGTAAATAGAAAACCATTTTTCCATCAAAGTACATTCACCACATATTGGAAAATATAACAATTTACAAATAATCTATTGTTCTTATCTTCTTTTTATCACTAACAAATTCAATATAACAGGCAGGCACTCTTAATTGTAATATATTTGCTGAATATGACAACATTTTGCAATTACTGATACTAATTAAAACAAGCCCAGGGTATTCCCTGTCTGTTTTATGCTACATATTACACACAGAGAGCAACATCCTTTCTCGGCTGCCGCCAAATGTAATCTTTTATGGTTGATTTCTATTTTTTTCAGGGATAATTATGCAAAATTCTTATTGAGCTAACACCAATATAATTAAGAATAAAATTAGAAAAATATTTTACTATGCCTATTGTTTTTTTTTGTTTTTGCAAAAAGGATTACTATATATTGTCTTAATTTAAAGAAATTTTCATTATCAGTGAAAAAATCCCCCACGTGTTTTATTCTATCTAACTTTCATCTCTATTCAAACCAAAATGACAATGAATAATTGAAAATTTAATAAGAAGTAATTATTAACTTGGCAAACGTTGTGCCAATTAACACTCTATTAAAACTAATTATGACATGTTTCATTCAAGTGTTTTCACCTAATTGTTTCACTCACTTAAAAAGCACCTTAATTAAATGTTCTGTTTAATTAAGAACATAGATTTCTAATAGAATCGTATTACCAGATATTAAAAATTAAGAGCAAATGAATACGCTTCAGGAAGCATTCTGTAAGGAGACTCTTTGCTAACCACTCAAGAAATTAATTTTTCCCACAAACCATTAGTGAAACTTCAGAACATTTCTTATTTTTCCACATTTTTTAAAATATTAGGCACAAAGCACTTATAAGGGGAAACAATTCTTAAATATATATAGTCTCAAAAAACGAGACTCAACAAATTGCAGTTATGCTTTTTGTCCTTTTGATACATCATGTCAGTGTTGAAATCTCAGTTTTTTTTTCTTTTGTCGCAGGGAGGGGGTATTGTGGAGGAGGTGATGGTACTTAATATCACAGATGTGAACAATACAGCCTGGGCCTAATTTACTTTGAATATTCAAGGTGAATTAAAATTCTATCTAAGTGGCAATACAGGACAATAATTTTTGCTTACGATCAAAGCTACAGCTTGACTAATTGTATATGCTAATCAGGCAATTTATATTTAAATTATGCATTCCTATTCTGGTCCCACAGGCACGTACAGATCTGCTAGGAGAATTGATAGGATGTTCATAAGGTGCTTGCATATTTATTATTAAATGCAAACAAACCATGTTTACTCAAAAAAGAAATATACATAGAATATTGCATGGGTGATGGGTTATTATTGAGACTTTCTGCCAGAATCTGTAATAAATACAGTTTTAGAAAGAAAATAATAGCTTGTTATATTTAAGAACATTTCTGTAATTTCTTAAATGAAAAAAAAAATCATATTTTGTCTAATTTACTAGAAGATACAGAATATGTTATATAAACTTTTTTTATCATGTTTTTTTTTTTATTTTACAGTTAGAAGAGGGCGTTAAATGTACAATAAAAATGTATGTGAGAATATAAATGTAAGTATTGCTAATGCACCTTTTCATTATTAAATAACCTTTACATCAGTCAACAACCATCATGTATAAATTATCATTTTACATTTATTTAGGTAATAAACACTGTTAAGTGCTACCAAGTGGAAAAAAAACTAACAAAGCTGAACACTAATGGATATTTATTTGTACTTATAACATTAAAAAGTACAGACAATATTATCATAAATTAACTGTTTATAGCAAAAAATAAATTAAATCAAAGGTGTTTTACGGAGGAACACATTTTGTTGGTAATTGAGGAAGAATCTTCCTGATACAACATCCAAACTTTATTATTATTTGTATGGTCTTACTAATTACGTCATATAGAAGCAGGCATGCGTTTTAAAAATGTTTTGTAGTGCAATAAATTATCTTTATTACAGAATGATTGCAATATCTGAACATTAATTGTAAGCCTTGCATTTATTTAAACATGTTTGTATAACATGCATAGGACACAAAGAAATTGCAGCACGCACTAAATTATGATTATCACATCAGAAACAAAGCTGCTTCTATATCAGCTATTAAAGTTCAATTTATTATTGTATTATTATGAGTATATTTATATATCTCTGTAACTATCGCTATATCTATCTCACTACCTATTTATGCAAATGTTATCATTCAGACACAGTATTGCTTTGAGACTTATTAGTGCATTTAAGGTAGTGCAGTAGTTAAAATCAAGAACTATAGTGTATTATTCTAATAAAACCTATTAATTATGGGGGGCATAGAGGGCTTTGTGTTGCTACATGGCGGGATGAAAAGTTATACTGGCATACCCCACTTTTAACACAATGGGGTTTATTTACTAAAGCTGGAAAATGCACAATCACTTCTGCATAGAAACCATTGAGCTTCCAGGTTTTATTACCAAAGCTTAATTGAACAAGCTGGGGTTAGAAGTTTATTGGTTTCAATTCAGAAGTGAGCCTGTTTTTGCACTTTCCAGCTTTAGTAAATAAACCCCATTGTGTACTTAAAAGTGGGGTATGCCTGTACTGAAAAAAGTTAAACTGGAAACCACCTGCAAAGTATCTGCAGCACACTATTTGGTGGATTAAACCACTGTACCATGCAATGTCTAGGGTTTAGCGACTTTGGGGAACAGCGGAATGATGAGCCCTGAGCTGGGGCGCATACTGTACAAGAACATAGTATGAAATCATATCCAGTGTAAAAAAAAAATCCATGTATTTGACACAAATGCTTCAAAAGTAGAACGAAACAAAGTCTAAAAAATCTGTTTTAGTGGCTTAATATACAAAAGCTTTGTATATAAAAGGGACTAAAACAAAGACTAAACTTTATGAAAATATTTTTACGTCTTGTAATTTATAAGGCTACAACAGCTGACACGGAATCACAAAAATATAAAATAGGATTAATATTGGGAAATAATGAACAAGTGATCAAAAGAAATGTGATCAGGCTATATGGTTCAACTTAAACTTTATTCTCCAATTAACATATGTTTTGTGACCCATTAAGAGCTCATCTCAACAATGGGGTCCCATGTATTAAAGACTGCTTTGGTTAATACAGAATAATGACACAGGAAACAGGAAAGATCAATACCACCTCTTGGGGATGGAGCTTTTCTACAAAGGCATTCCAAACAAAACAGTATTATCATTTCAAGCAGTTATTGGAGATTATTGCAATTTCGCTGTTACTAATCGGTCTTTTTTTTTCTGATTCCTCACATCAGTGCGTTAGCAAATGCACACATCTGCCAGACACTAGGTCTGTGTTTTTAAACAATCCTTACCCGCTTTCTTCCAAATCTCCTCTGGCACATATCCAGAAGCAGGCCTATGAAGGAATTCCCGATGTGGCTCTGTAGAGAAGGAAGGGAAAAAAGGAACATTTGTGAGTATTGCTCATTTTTAAGTACTTCAGACTGACAGTAAAACCCACTCTGTTATCATGCTGCAAGTATTGTCTCCAGCACACAGAAATCTCATTGTCACAGCTGTTTCATGCCTTCTGTAGGAATGTCTGCAGTGTACACCATGACATTCTTTGACAGATCACAAATATTCTGAAGGAAAGAATGTAAATTGATGTTTATACACTAGGCAACACTGAAAATAGCTGTGTCTGCATTTAAATTAATCAAAGCCAACGTCACACTTGGCAATCTGAGCTTAAAGAGACATTGACACTATGTTCGTTTAATCACCTTTATCTTTAAAAAAATATATTACTAAATGGTTCCAATAATAATTGAAGCCTATGCATTTTTTTAAAGAGTTTATATTTACATTTTTACGGTTATTATGTAAGACAACCATGTAAATCCCATTCATAGGTACAAGCAGCATCCAACTAAAATTGGCTCAGTGAGGGTCTCAGCTTCTGGAGTTTATTTTGCAACAAATTTCTCTGGGCCAAATAAAGAAATATACTCATCAATAAATCATATTATGCCATGCTGTCTTCCTTTGTACATGAGTGAAAGGTGTACTTTAATCCAATGAAGTAAACAGCAAGGTGGTCGTTTTTTTATTTTTTATTATTGGACCGCTGCACTCATTAAGTGAGATTGTGTTACAGGGATTAAAAAAAATTGGTAATCAAGGTTTTAGAAGACATTCTATACCAGTGATGGCGAACCTTGGCACACCAGAGGTTTTGAGACTACATTTCCCATGATGCTCATGCACTCTGCAGTGTAGTTGAGCATCATGGGACATATAGTTCCAAAACATCTGGGGTGCCAAAGTTCGCCATTGCTGTTCTATACTATCACATGCTGAAAAAATATATGTAGCACCCTGATTGTAACACATAGTTCTTCACATGTCTGCACATTGGCTACCCAGCTTCTTCAGCACTCCATAAAGCCATTAAAGTGTATGTAAACCCCAAATCTGAATTTAGTATTTTTGGCATCATTAATACAGTTTATGAATCTGTGGCAAAGTTTCTTCAATGTAGATCTAATCAATAACAGGACTTTCTGTGGCAGTCTAACAACACTAAGCTACTACCCCGCAATTAGCAGCAGCACTGTCAGTCTGTGTGTGCTCCTCCACTTGGCTGTTGGACTGTCTGTCAGGTCGATCAGATAGACTATCCAACAGTCAACTCAATAGGGTTAATTTACTGAAGGCAAATAGACTGGCACGTTGCACTCTGCAAGAGCAGTTGCCCCAGAGCTTAGTAATTGAGCAAAAGCTTTGCCAACTTCCATCATCCAATCATGTGCAAGCAAAAAAGCATTTCTTTTTTTCCTTGCACATGATTGGATATTCTTTGCAAAGTGAGGCTTTACGTCAAGACCATAACTTAGCATTATCAACCTGCAACAGCAAGTATTGTTACTGATAAAACCTCTGTGCAAGAAAATTTGCTTAAAAAACTTATGCATAATGCCAGACATATAGGGGTTATTTACTAAAACTGGAGAGTGCAAAACCTGGTGCAGCTGTGCATATAAACCAATCAGCTTCCAGTTTTTCTCTGTCAAAGCTTAATTGAACAAGTTGGAAGCTGATTGGCTGATTGGCTACCATGCACAGCTACTTCAGATTCTGAGTGTTCCAGCCTTAGTATATCTACCCCATACTGAAAAATAGGTTTAGGATTTAAAGTATAACTAAAGGTAAAACTTTTTTAGTTTTGGAGAGGGATTAGAACACCTGCCAGGTTTTTTTTCTTGCCGTCTTTGTCCCCACTAAGGAGATTCACCCCCTCTATTTGTCATGTTTACCGTTATCTAAAGTGAAAGTAAAAGAAAATACCACATTTTGGGCTGACCCCAGAACAGTAATAGAGGGGACAGCTTCCAATGGTTCTGGTGACAACCAGGGATTCTCTAACTTTGGAGGGATTTCCTTTCACTTCCTGTTTTGGTTATGGGACAGGAAGTGAAGAGAAATTCCCCCAATAGGACAAAGATGGTAAAAAAAACCTGACAGATATTATAACGCTACTTTAAACCTTGAGAGCTAGGCAAATCTCGATTTCAGCAGAAAAAGCTGAAGGACAGCCCACTCCTTTTATCTTTTCAGGGAAACTTAAGACATTCTTTTATTTCTTCTACCAGTAACGAGTTGCAAGAAATAGGAGGGATAGGTCAGTCCTCAGTTTTCTCAGTAGAACTTGAGATCTGTTATTTTTGGAACAGAAAGGCTTTCTTTAATACCAGCATAATAAATACAATATAAATACTCATTTTGTTAAACACATTCAAATGTGATATTATACAAAGGAAATATTCTTTTGTTTGATTTTCTTTAAATTTGATACAGTGATTTTTTTTTTGTTTTAAATCTTACAAAACACAAATAAAGGGTTTTAAAAACATATCAAGGCAATTGTTTTTTCTTCGATGGATTCAATATTACAGGAAAACAGAGTGTTTTCAGTAAGCACACATTCTTATTGTAAGTTATTATTGTAATGTTCACCTGAAATAGATTTTTATGTAATTTTCAATTTTTTTACCAGCTTGCTATTCAATATTTTCATGATTGCATTTCATAGTTCACAGTATTGAAGATTCTCCCTCTAGTGGTAATTTGTATGTCAAACAAGTTTGTCTAACACTCGTTGCTGAATGAATGTTGAGATAAAAATAAGTTCCACCTAGGTACGGTATGGTTTGCAGTCAGTCTGAACAAACGGATTAGAGCTGACTGTTCACTTAGCTTGGAAAATGGAGTGAAGCTACGTAACTCTGAATATCTAAACATGTGTTGGGCAAATAAAACAGGATTATGCTTGCACAGGATTGGATGACTGAAGTGAACACAGTTTATCCTATTTGCTAAGCTATGTGGCCAACTGTCCATTTATTTTGTGCATCAAAGTAAACAGTCTATACCTATTAAAGTAATTCAATATCAGGCCCTGTACAAATGGGCAAGAATCTCGTCAGGAAAAAAATGTTGTTTTCCCTGACGAGATTCTTGGCAAGAATCTCTTGCCGCCAGAGTGTACACACTGACCTTTCAAAAGTTCTCTTGAAAGGCAAGAACGCGATAACGACATTCGATGCCGTCGCCGCCATCTTGCTTTACCCTACCTATGCCGTGGAAGCTACCGCGCATGCTTCAAAGTCATTTCGAGCATGCCCGGGTTTCCACGGCGACAGGTAAGTATACACACTTTAGGGTTTCTCCCGGGAAACAGGCCGACAACAATCTTGACGAGAAAAAAGAGAGCAGGTTCTCTTTTTCTCTCGTCGAGATTCTGGCCAGATTTCCAGACGAGAAACCTGAAAGCTTTGTACACACCAACGGTTTTCTCGCAAGAAGAAGTTTTCTTGCTGGTTTTTGCCGAGAAAACCGGTCGTGTGTCCAAGGCTTTAGACTTAAAATTGAAAGAAAGACATAGCAACATCACTAAGCAAGGACAGTTTGCATAAACAACGGGCATGGCTGCCATGTTTATACAATATATAATTAAAAACACATAGAAGAGGACAACGATAATATTTACAACACCTTTAGAACATGGAATATAGGTCTTAAAATAATAAAAATTGACTATATATTCCCTTTAATAATTTTTGGAAAGGCTCAACAAAAATCTAGGTATGTAAACCACTTTTGCATTGCAAAATACATCGTTTGAGTTTTTTTTTAGATCTGTCTGGGGTTCATCTTCAATGACAGACATGAAATAAAAAAAGTTATTCATTCAGCAATAAATTTAAAAGGGTAATAGATATGAGCGTTTTTTAGACTTCTCATTTGTGGCAATTGAGTACTAACTTACAAAAGCCAAATAACCCTTTGGCCAAAGAACAAGCAGAAGACTAAACCTGGCTATAGATGTAAAAAAAATGCATTTGGTTCAGCAGGAACCAAATTTCGATCCATCTATGACTGTTCCTGTTTCAGAGAAGTTGACCTAATGAACTGCTTGTTAGAAAAAGTTCCTTCGTTCAGTTCTGCAACAACTTGGCTGCATCGCTGATTAGTGTATTCTTACAGTGGAGGAATACAATACAGTGGGGAGAATTTCTCTATCCGCATCGCTTGCGTGGATGGGGGAACCGTTCATTTCTTTTCGATCAGCCCACTGGCTGATTGAAAAAACAAATCCATGTATGGCTAAAAAATACAAACAACAAAAGGTCTCCTTGCTTATAAATGCTTCAGTAATATCCCCTATTTAGTGGTAGAAATCCATCCACCTTTTTCAAAGTATAGGGGAAAAAGAAAAATCAAGTTTAAAAATAAAGTGTTTGTTCCCCCATAACTTCAAATTCCTGATATGTGCCTGCTGTACCAGGCACATGTATGAGAAAGTATCCGGTTCTCTTTGTATGGTTCCCTGTATGTGAAATCACTGGTGTTCCTACTTTCCCTCTGCTTTCCTATTAAAAACTGACCACACTAAGCAGGAGAACACACTGTGATCAGTTCTCTAGCTGTGCTGGGAATTCTGTATGCTCTCCTCCAATAATCAGACTTGTCCTGACATGCCCCCCCCCCCCCGCACATCCTTTCACTGGGAAGCTCAGTGTGCTGCTGCTTCCCCCCCCCCAGCTCTTATGCAGCTGAGAACAGAGGAAATGTGATCAAGTGAAAAAGGGTATTTATAATGTATTTTTATATCTATACAAAAATGTTGCCTTTCATTTCCATTTTAAACTGAATGGGTTGTTTTTACAAGGTGATCATGTACAATCACTTTAAAGTGATTGTAAAGGTTTGTTCTTTTTTTTTTTAAATAACAAACATGTTATACCCCCTCCTCTTCATCGGCCGCCCCCACAGAGAGCCGCTTTTCATGGGGGGGCGCCGCTCATGAGTCCCACTGCTACATCCATTGACACAGGCAGCAGGGCTCAGCCCCGCCCCCCCCCCACCCCCGCTCTCATGTCACTGGATCTGATTGACAGCAGAGGGAGCCAATGGCTATCCAGTGAGGACAGAGACAGTGGCTGGAGCTGATGGGCTTGTGCTCGTCGCTGGAACGGACGGTTTTAGGTAAGAAAAATGGTGGGTCTGGGGGGCAGCACAGGAGTTTTTTTAAACTTTGAGTTGAAAAACCTTGAGACTTTAAACCCCTTGAACCACTTGAGGCCCAGAGGACGTCATATGAAGTCCTGGGCCTTGTGGGGCTATATCTGAATGATGCCTGCAGCCAGTGATTCCCTACACCATATACAAACATACAGATAATACATAAAATACCTGTTATAAAAATATGCTTTAAAGTGTAAGTAAATCCCCCTGTCATGTTCAGCCAAGGAAGCTGCCATCTTTGCCTCTGTTTAATCTACAACTGCCATAATGTTGCTGTGATCAGTTATGAAACCAGCCATTGGATGGTTTGACAGTTTGTTTGAGAGCACAACCAATGGGAGTGTTACATTTCAGGCATGTGACGAAAATCAAACTGTTTTATGGATGGGTTTACTTCCTCTTTAATTAATTGGCACCCTATGATCAACATATTCTAATATTAACCCTTTAGCCACAATATATAGCAATCAAAAGAAAGTTGGCCATCTCTCTAAGAAAGAAAAAAAACAGCATTTTTAGGACTATTTTGTCATCTATATCAGATGATGGTGACAATGTATTCCACTTCCTGAACTGTGGACTGAAGTGCAGTCTGCCAGCATAAACCGAAAACTATTGTTCCAGTAGCTCCTGCAGTCCCATTATCTGATTGCTTTTCAGTAGTCATATTGGCAAGGGTACAATCCTGTGATGTAATAAAGCACTCTGTAACTGTGTTTGTTCCTCACTGTACTTTGAACTGACGATGTCTTTATCAATAAAGGGTTTACCTCATAAACCGCTCTTCCGTGAGAATGAAATGACATGCTGTAACCATAGAAATATTTCAGAGCAGAGGGAGAAAACGCGTCCAAGAACAGATTAGGCAAGCTGTTGAACAGCTGTGAAAAATATATGACAAAACTATGTGGTATTACAAATTAGGCACTAAAAATACATTGTTATGATTTTCATCAGATTCAAATTATATCTGATTATTTGCAGTGTTATTCTATCTTTGAGGCTGCTAGCCAAAATACTGAAATTAAAAATTAGGCTACAGGGAAAAAGACATATAATCATCTAAAGAGACGGCGTGACGGCCTAACCCAAAGTTCTCCACAAACAAGCGTTTATTACCATAAGTGCAAGCTATCAGTCTACTGACTAGACCCACATAAATAAGGATAATGGCTATAGAAGTCTATCCAACGCTGCCTGTTGTGGTCAGATTGTCTCCAATATTATTGGACTCAAACAATTAATAAAACAAATTATTTTATTTTAATATGCATGTTCAGCTCAATGCAAACAACCTTACTGAGGTATTTAATGCTAAAGAAAATACGTCTATTTATAGTTTAGTTGTATATAAACAGGTGGCGGCCATATGTGCTCATTTTATATATATGCATACATGCTGTGTTTTTGGATTTTGCTTTTCACAAAGACATCAGACATCGATTGGCTTATGCTGTATTCACTTTAATGACGCGGTCATTCAGCAAAGATGCTCTCTGTACTGTATGACATGCAATTAGAGGGAGAACTTGCAAAACCTTTTTTGTAGAGGGAGAACTTGCAATTCTTTTTTGGAAGGCCATCATGAAAATAAGTCCCAGCAAGCACATAAAAAATTTAAAGGAAAACAAAACAATGGCTTTCAGGTGAATTTTACATTAGACTATCGGAAGTCATGTATTCTTTAGATTTGGATAGAATAGGGAAGGATTAGAAACTCTTGAGTTTTTATTGCTGTCTGTGCCTCCCCCCTGAGATATTTACCTTTTCTAAATACCCTTGTGACCATTGCCCCTGGGACTAAAATGAGTGAAAGACTAAAACTGGACATAGACAGATCAAAATTCGGCCAGTTCAGTATGGACCTGGCAAATTTCAATCCATGTGTGGTCTCTATGTTCGTTGTTTTCTTATTAAGTACACTGGCTGACCAAAAACGATTTATCTATGGCCAGCCTAACATTTTTAGAACAGGCATTAAAGCTGTTCTGTAGCCTTTTTGAAATAAAATATACAGAAGTCAGCAGCTCCAAATACTGTACCTGCAGACTTTTAATATAAGGACACCCCCCTGTCCAGTGGTCCAGCGCCATGCTCGCTTGAACTGCTTGTTCACTGGTTGGTTGGTCCCTGGCATCGGCATGTTTACTGTGGGCAGCTGGCGGTGATTTATTGGGGCCTCATAGCCAGCTGCCAACTGTGCATGCACCTATCCCAGAAGGATGCAGACAGGGGACTACTTCCGGTGGATCACCGTGGTGATTTGACCGCAAGTGGGAGCGAGTACCTGTCAAAACCAGGTACCCACTCCCCCCCTCTTCACCGAAAAGAAGCCCTAAAAATAAAAAAGAGGAGGAGGAGGGGAGGAAGGCATAAAGCAGAACTTCCCCTTTAAGGTGAAGTTCCGCTTTAGACTGGGTTCACATTGTCTTCGGATGCGGCTCACAGCAGGAGTCCTGTGTGTCCCTGTTCTCTGTTTTAGGGATGAATCAGGCCTGAATATTTGCCTGAATTCAGACCCAAACCGGATTAATCCAGCCATAAGCAGATATCTGGAGACAATTGTAGCAGCATTGACAATTGTAAAACAGAGGATTGCTTATACCTTGAGGAGATCTTCTTTCACTTCCTGTTGTGTCTCAAGACGGGAAGTGAAATAAAATCCCCCCATTGGGATACCAACAGAATGGATGAGGATTTTTAACTCTTCACTACTTCATCCAAAACAAAATAAATGTTTTGGCTTTAGACATGCTTTAACTTGGGCTGTGTAACCTCTTTGATGGCTTTTCTTTTAAGACAAAACATTCTCTCTCTAAGACAAAACATCTATCAATTATGTAAAATACAATGTAATGACAAACATCCTATTTAATTTTTTTTTTTTTTTAAGATTAGGCTTCTTTATGTAACTGAAACTGGGTAGTTGCTTGTGGCATAGTGACATAACATGACCCCTGCTATAAGGAGGAAGATGCTATTCCCCTGGATAAGAACACTGACATAATTCATAATGGTATCATTTCATGCTTTTATAAGGAGAAGAAAAACATAAATTTCTGTGTTCTCAAAATATAGGGTTTAAAAGCAAAATATATAGTATGAAACAAAAACAGGAGCGCCTGCATGGTTTGTTTTCATTCAAAACTCCACATCTAGGCTTGGTCAATAAATTTTAGTGGGTCGTCCTAACAGGGGAATCAGTTGCCAAAAAAGGGCAATAAAAAGAAAAGCCCTCAGTGTAAAAGCAATTCTCATGTTTGTGTTTTGGCAGACACTTCTGTGGAAAGTATAACATAAGTGATGAATAATATACGTTGAAGATGAGATAAACATGTTAAAATAATTCCAACCAAATGCATATGTGTTGTATGTGTAGAAATGTAGATAAACAGCCAAGATCAATAAAAACAGCAGATTCTTTGCTGAATTCTGACTTGGCTTAGTGAACCCATCTCCTGCGCAGAGATGGGTTTGGAACAGCTTATAGAAAATGGATCAGAAGAGAAATATGGTGACTGACGCATTAAGAAAAAGCTAGTTCCCTGGTTAACATGCTAAGCTTATAGTTTCAATGCTTTCTGAGTCAGTAACCAAGAACAAATAGGTAGATCAGTATTGTGTCTACCCTCTGAATTCACTTGAATTATGCTTGTTCCAAATCATTGGCATGGAAAACATCATAAAACTAGCTTTGTCAGAAGGCCAGCAATGGCATCCCTTGGATATTTTCATGACAGGTTTCAATTTAGCTTTGCCTGACTTTTTAAATCACTCCTGCAGTCAGTTAGTGGTAGCATTTACTGGGCAAAGTCCATTAATGGTGGTACCTGACACTGATACACATCGATAAAAGGAACAAAGGCATTATCACATGGGGGTTGTAGCGCTACTCCTGGATCATGTGGATTTTGTGGCATTCCCATCTAATACTAAAAACATAAATGTTATATATTGCAGATTACCAGCCCCTAGATGGGGTGGCTGCATTCATTTTCACATAGGCTAAGAACTTTTTTAGCAAGTACAGAAAACACCCATTGATCTTGCAAGAAATGCAGTGTCCTTGTCACTTCCTGGGAGCTGAAATTAAATAACCTGATCTTTCTTGCGTAAAATATTAGTCCCTTTAATTCACTATACAATGAAGATGACCAAGGGCAAACTTGTTCTAATGTAAGCCTTTGTGATAACCACAGAAATACAGAAAGGAGCACATGACCAAAATCGGATAAGAGTCCAAAACAATTTTAATTGTTGATAAAAAAAAGTCATAAAAACAGTCAATGCATTTCGGGGACAACAGCACTCCCCCTTCCTCAGGGCTACAAGAATAAGTAAAAACAGTCATAAAGATGCATGAGATGCTCATTGTTCATCATGTTTTTTGCTTATTCTTGTAGCCCCGATGAAGCAGGAGTCAGGTTACCCTAAAACATGTTGGATGGTTTTATATGACTTTTTTTTATCAACAAATACAATTATCTTCTCTTGCCAATTTTGACTTGGTGCTTCTGTATTTCTATGGTTTGAGTTACTGTTGGGTGTCCATCAAGGAAAGCCTTGCTGTGTGAAAGCGGCCTTCCCAGAGCTTTTTTAAGTTTTCCTTCATCTGACTACACATGCAAGTATAAAATCTTCCTGTGTGACAATCATTGCTCCCTTTAAAAATAAAATGAAGAGTAAGAGTACAAAAGTACAAAATGTGGGCTTTATTTACTAAAACTGGAGAGTGCAAAATCTGGTGCAGCTCTGCATAGAAACCAATGAGCTTTGAGGTTTTATTGTCAAAGCTCAACTGAACAAGCTGAAGTTAGAAGCTGATGGGCTACTACGCACAGTTGCAGAAGATTTTGCACTCTCCAGTTTTAGTAGATCAACCCATGTGTTATTCGCAGGGTCATTAGATGAAAAAAAAAATGAAGGGAAGAAAAGACGGAAAAATTAAAAATGAATGCAGTCACTACAACTAAGGACTGTTAAGCTGCAATATATTACATTTGTTTTTAATTTAGATAGACATCAAATGCCTTTTACAGTTGGGTCAGCCTCTCCACACAAGGCCATGCTTTTGGGTGGCTGTGGAGAAAATACAAACATGCACAAGGGTACAAAGACCAACAAGTTAATCTAATGTACCTAAGGGGACGGCATCTGGATTCACTGGACTCTGTTGTCTGGAATGGCTGGTGCTGCTGCTACCTTTTTTTAAATCCTCTGCATCACTATACCGCCTGATCCAGTAATTGAGCTCTTCGCGATCTGCTTCTTGACATCGCCGTAGCACAGTGAGGGATCGTCTTGTTTTTTCTACCATATCCATTATGCAGTTTAGTAGCTAAGAGGAAAAAAAAGAGAATAATTATATAATTTCACGGTGAAAACCCTACAATAAAGCATTCTGCATATAGGTGTTTTTTTAGGTCTGTTATCTTAATAAGTCTAATCAAACAGGAAATGTTCTAGGGTTAAAAAGACCACTTAATCATTCTTTAATGTAGATGCGATTTAATTCACTACAATTATAGTTGCCAAGTAATTCACAATGAAGCCTCGTGATTCTTTAAGGTACCTCCCTTTCTGAGAACAGAGGTGGAGCTTAGGATGATGCCACACTTGAGCTGCATTTTCATATGTTCAAATTAAGAGTCAACTTTAATATTAGGCCTTGTACACACGGCCAGACATGTCTGATGAAAACGGTCCGCGGACCTTTTTTATCGGACATGTCTGCTGGGAGGTTTTGGTCTGATGTGTGTACACACCATCAGACCAAAATCCCAGCGGACAGAGAACGCGGTGACGTATACGACACCGACGTTCTCTGACGCGGAAGTTCAATGCTTCCACGCATGCGTCGAATCAATTTGACGCATGCGCGGGATTTCCTGCCGCTGGTTATACGTCATAACCAGCGGACATGTCCGATGAGTCATACTGACCACCAGACATGTCCGACGGACATGGTTCCAGCGGACAAGTTTCTTAGCATGCTAAGAAACTTTTGTCCGCTGGAAACCTGTCCGCTAGCCCAGGAATCCGGTCCGGTAGGCCCTACACACGGTCGGACATGTCCACGGAAACTGGTCCGCGGACCAGTTTCAGCAGACATGTTCGGTCGTGTGTACGAGGCCTAAGAGTACCAGCAACTACTGGAATACAGCTTGTTGGTGGATGTAAAGAAATACCCAAAATGTAAGTGTCAGTTTCCCATTACATAGGCAAAGAGAAGAAAAACTTAAATATATAGTGTTAGGCCTCGTACACACAACCGTTTTCCTCATTAGAATCCATCAAGAAACTTGGTGGGAGAGCTTTTTTGCAGAGGAAACCGGTCGTGTGTACGTTTTTCATTGTGGAAACTGTCGAGGAACTCGACGAGGAAAAAAGTTGATTTTTGTTTAGGCTTTATGTACATGAGCCATACTTGCTTTTTACATATACTTGCTTTTCTTCTAGCTGGGCATTCATCAGCATTTTACCCTTCTCTATGGCAGATATAATATAACTTGATAGTGGCATGTGCAGGCAGTGCATCCAATGTTTGCAAATTAAGATTTTAGACTTAAAATTGTGGCAGGTTTCCAAAGGGAATCATTAAAATAAATGGTGTAAGATTGTGCAGCAGTTGCTATGTTATTAATATGGTGAATAGTACTGCACCTATTCCATTTGATGAGCACTAGGGAATGTTGTTTGATTTAGCCATTCAATAATCTGCCCATTCATATATATGCTCTTCCTTTGCATTGTAATTGTTTTTCCTACATTAGTTATTTAGTATTGATGGCTGCAAAATATATTTACAGAATTCAAGTAAATATATGTAAATCATGTACAAAATGACATCACTTTACAACAATGATCCACAATAAGCGCTACTGCAAATGTACAATAACGTATTTTTAGGACCTTCAAACCCAACTGCCCTGAACACATGCCCCAATTGTTCCTTCGACTAAACATGCATTGTTAAAAGCTTCCACTATGACCAATGTATCTTACAGTCCTCCCTTTTTTCCTCTCAGCATAAAAGTATAATGACTCAAAAAGACACAAGATCTGTCTGTGAACATGCAACATTCATTAAGCCGAGCTTTCAAACACTCGGAAAGTACTTTCATCTGCCATCTGTGATGATGGTAGAGTTATTCGTTTTAAATATATTATGACTTAGTAATTCTGCTTCCTTGAAATTTGCATAGGGCTGCTGCAAACGGCGACTGGAATGTGTGTCATTATTTAGCTCTCGACAACAGTGCGTGAAGACAATGTACAACGTATAAAGATGATATACTGTAAATTAGTTAGGCAACTGAAGCGTGGCAAAGGGAGAATAATCAATTCAGGCAGCTACTTTGGAAAGCGCTGAGAAATTGCCTGAACTGAGCAATACTGTTTAGAAAAAGGCCTTGCTATAAATCTGTTTTCTCATCTCTGTTGCAATAATTCAGATATATATACACACACTGTATATGTGCAAACTTACATTTGCCTATTAAAAAATCCTATGCAGATATAATGCTTAATAACATTCCCCATGTTATTTGATTTGATGAGCTTTAGTCAGAGAAGTCCCTTCAACTGCTTCAGGTCCAGAAGCACACACAATGGCCCAATACACCTAGCCTCAAAAGCCTCTGGGTACCTGACATACTTAACTTGCCAGTGGTAAAATGTAACTGAGAAATATTTTATCTAATTCTCTTTAGATGTAAAGAAGCTGTTATCCAGAAGCACAGTGAAAATGAAAACATTCAACAAAACTCATGGCATGGAAAAATAACAACGTTTTGGTCTGACATGGAACTTCGAATATATGAAAAATAGAACAAAAACAATCAGACCATTGGTAAAGTCTACGTAAGAAAATTGAATTATATAAAAGTCCTCTAAAAGGCCATCATGTTTCAGGGGTCTATAGGAGACTTCCTTCATTAGGGCTATGAAACACAGGAATGCATAAAAAAAATTGCAATTATAACAAATCAACAAATGGAAAAATATCATTAAAATACAAACATCATTGTATTATATGTATTTATATAGAGAGATTTCTCAATTTGTTAACATTCTTTTTATTTTTGATTTTATATATATATATATATATATATATATATATATATATATATATATATATATATATATATATATATATACATATATAAAATGCCATTTACAGGTAATTTCCTTTTGGTTCAAGAACTGCCTTTCCAAAATCATTCTGCTGTGGGATGTGGAACCCTAAGGCCTCATAGATGAAGCCTGGACATTTTGGATCTAGTGCATAAATCTCACAATTTTTTTGGAATGAAGTCTGTGCTTGGACAAATGCCTGACCTTCTGCTTTCATGGATCATGACTGTTGTCCCTCTATGTTTCTACATAGGAATCAGTCGAATTAAAAACAGTTCCAATTTCAATCCAATTAGTATAAAAAATGTGGTAAGATGGCGCACGATTATTAGAGCATACACAATAATGGTCGATAGGATAATATTATATGGTCCATAAATAAATAAAATAAAATAAATAAAAGGCACTAAAAATTAAAGTCCAATGTCCAATGAAAATACAATGAATAGTCCAAATACATGTATATGCACTAGCGGCAGCAGCCCTGAAGCAGAAGCAAGCTCTGAAATATATTGCAAGAAGAGAAAGAGATGCGCCAATCTAAGTGCAGTAAATAGAAGATTTAATAGAAATGTATATCACATAAAGACAAATCGAGACAGTGTGCGTGTCAGTGTGGAGTGCAGCGTGCCGTCGTCACACCGGAAGTGACATGGAACATGAAGCCAGCCAATGGGATGATGCGTTTCACAGCCTCCCTGAAGGAATCTGAAGAAACAGCGGAGGATGTGAAACGCGTCATCCCATTGGCTGGCTCCGTGTTCCACATCACTTCCGGTGCGACGACGTTACGCTGCGCTCCATGCTGACACGCACGCCGTCTCGATCGGCGTATCTGGTTTCCTGCTTCCCCGTGGCTCCCAGTAACACTGGACTTCCATCACATGCAGCTCTCCTGTCTGCCGAGGATTGTGGATCGGGACCAGGGATCGCTGACCACCCGTAGTGACACCGGGCCTGCATTACCACCTATATGCCCTATACCTCTCATGTTTTGTGAGTAGCCATTTGGCTTTATGTGATATACATTCCTATTAAATCTTCTATTTACTGCACTTAGATTGGCGCATCACTTTCTCTTCTTCCAATCCAATTAGTTGCCTTGTTTTATGTTTGCTTTAAAGGAGTTGTAAAGGAAAAAAAAGTTTGCCTAAAATTAATGTCTGCAAGGTAGACAGACAGAATAGTGTAATGATTCTGTTAAAAAACTAGTAAATACCTATTAAATTCCTTCATCTATATCACCTCCGGCATTCTAGTTTCTGCTCTCTCATTCACTTCCTGGTTTGCGGCGCTCGTTCATGTAAGAACTACATTTCCCAGTATGCATTGCGGCACACCCAGTAATTCACACCTCCTTGAAGTCTCTAACATGTAGAGAGCGTCCTGACACACAGATGTAGTTCCCAGGAGGGGGCGAGCATGTCACCGACCACCGCAGTAAAGCCTCCCGTCACGGTGGTGAGTAACAATCAGACAAGCAGGAAGTGAACAGAACAGAGAAGAAATAGAGCAACTTCTGAGCAAAAACGAACAATGAGGAAGTGAAAAGAGGAATGTCTGCAGGTAAAGGATGCTTATTATGAAAAAAAAAAATTTCCTTTACAACCCCATTAACACAAAGAATTACAGGAATAAACTAAGAAAAGTTTTCTCATGTTGACTTACATTTATATTTGTTTATATAGTATTTATTGCTGTTGAAACTATCCCTCGGATTCAGTAGAGGTGCACAAAATGTATATCTGGGTTTGAAAGCACTATTCAATAATCAATCATATATTCATTTTTGAATGCTGATGCTACTTTACAAATGCAGCAAAAATAAGTTACAGAATATGTAAAGTTTTAGCTGAAAAAAAAAAAGAAATTCTTCATGGGACCCACTGCAAAGCTTTTTACTTAGGAAATACATTTTTCTACATATCTAGAAACCTATGCCCAATGCAACGGCAGAAGACTTTAAAGATGTAAAACATATAAACAACAGATGTAAAACATTATACAACACACATTTATAGCTCATGATTTTATATATATATATATATACATACTGTATATATATATATATATATATATATATATATATATCCTTACAACGTCTCCTTGTATGTAATGTATTAAAAACTTTTAAAATCAGCAAACTCTTCGTATTTTATAATTACTTTACTTGATTTCTTGCAAATTAAATTATAAGTTGGCATTCCTTTGTGCTTTTATGAACATGTAGAGGTTCTTACGTGATCAAGGTGCTTCCATTCTTCTGCCCACTCTCTGTCTGTTAGTCTATGGTCTATCATTTCTTCTTGACGTGCTGCTGGCAACCCTAGACAAAGCAGATATATAGTCTCATATAACACTAATTAACACCCTTTTGAAAAATGGATAACGTCTTTCAACAATAGCTTCAAAGAATGTTATTTTTCATGATGGTAATAGTGGTGGGACATAACATATTTTTCTTGGTGAAAAAAAACAAAGGAACATTTCTATAGGAAATTGTATTACTATGTTTCTATGGATAAGTAAAAGCAGCAAAGGCCAGAAAATAGTATACAGCTCAAAGGAGACAATAGCAAGACAGAGTGTCAGAATGTACTAAATTCCTAGCTGTGCAGCAATCGGTGCACACCATGCTTTTGTACGTTCACATCCCCTTTGTCATTGATAAATTTGATTTGAAGAGTAGGAGATAAGCTGTGCTAGTTAGGCTGTCAGGTCTTCTATGGAGTTCCAAGTGTTTAATTACTACTTTCACAGCAGAAAGCAAATAATTGTTATTTCAAGAGCTTTTCTCCTACACCAAAATCAATAGCAAAATGTGATTTATTGACTTTTATTTTTTATATCATATTTTGTACTATAACAATGGCCAAAACCTTATTTACTTAACATCCACAGAACTAAATGTGTTAAGGAAAAACTCTAGCCAAAGTAAAGAAGACAATCCCTTTTTATCAGTCCTTATGGTCACTGACTGGCTTTGTAACCTTTCCTTTTCCAGTGTAGCTATTTCTTAGTGTTTCCTTCTTGAAACAGAACTGTTTACTTATTGAGAGTGACAGTCCATTTTGAAGACTGCAGTTGTTACTCTGAGTAGCCTCAATCTTTCATTCTGAACCATGCCTGAACTCTGTAAACCTGTGTTGACATAAAAACTTACAGAACAAGACGTCATTGGATATAATGGACCAATAAAAAAGCCACAGCTTACCATTAGTGTTACTAAACATGTCTGTAAAGCTCCAGTGGAGGCCTCTAAAATGTCTATACCAAAATAATGCTTATAGCAATGCTTTTTTGGATATTGGTGGGATTTATATATACACCCGCTACTAGGGGGTCATTGGCATTTTAGGGAAGAGGTGAAGGACTATAGTGGTGCTCTTGTGACATAATTAGCGAATGTATGCCAATGGGAATCATTGGCAATTTAGGGAAGAGGTGAAGGGCTCTAATGGTGCTTTTCAGACATAATTGGTGACAATAAGCCATGGCACATTTTGGTTACTGCTTTCATGTAACAGTGTTGTCCTCTAAGTTGTGCTTTATGTGAGCACAGGTTTGTAATAAACACATCCTCAAGGCAATTCCAGTTCATGTAACTGTTAGAGCAGCATATCAAAGACCTGGTAGACAGAATTGTGTCAGTCACTTATGCTCTGTACATTCTTTCCAATTCCAGCATACAGGCATTCTCCATCAACCTGATTATAAACTTTAGCTGGTATACAGGGGATGGTGGAGGTTTAATATAATGAAGAATGACACAAGCACATAGTAAAATAACTTAAACATTATTATATTAATGGACTAAATAAAGGTTATGTACATTTTTCCCTTCATTCTCCTTTAATATTCTCCACAAAGTTGTATTACCACAGGAGAAATATGGAAAGACCTCTAGAGCTCTTACCCATAGGTCTGTTTCTGTCCCTGAGGTTGGGGTGTCTGTATGAGTCCCTGTAGTGGTGGGCAATTGCCATATCATCCAAACGGTAATGCTGAGGTGGTGGTGGGGTAGGGTGAGGCAGACCATTGGGTTGATAGGATAAGCCATTATTTGGACTGAACCGCTGGCCAGGGCTTATAGTGCACGGCCGCTTGCTTGGATGCTCTGAGTGCAAAGGCTCTCTGTCAAAGCCATTTTCTTTGGTTCTGAAAAAAAGAATGTGTATAACATACTGCAGTTGTCTTTTAAATGTATTTTAACTCCCTTATGTGATGAAAAATACAGCAAAGATCATGTACATCAAGGGACAATTCTTGACGCCCAATGGTTTCTACAAGGCAGATTGAGTCATCTCAAAGCCAAATACCCTCCCCAATGCTTGTGAAAAAGAGCTATCATATAACAAAACAATAAAACTCCTTTAATGTAGAAATGCAAAGAAGTTTAAGTCCAGCTTTGTGGGTGCAGGCTTGACCAAATTAGGGAGGGATGTGAGAAAGGAAAGATATTGCAAGCGCCAAGCTAGCCAACTCATTTTAAAACATAACTGCACTTTCACATCAAAATAGAGCTTTCAATTAATCCAGGTTTTACCATACAACTTTAAAAATATTACCAACTAGATCTGACTTTCCTTTCCTTTGAAAGCCATCATCACTGGTCCCAACCATGAAAACATTGCTCTGTTTACATTCAGCTTTTCTATGTCTGCATTGAAACTGTGGAAAGGAAAGTAATCTGCTTGACATTTACAAAAGAAAATTAGTCAGTGGAATCGGAGAAGAAGAAACTTTTTATTTAACAAAGTGATTAATAAAGTCAGACTAAGGTCACTTCAATCTCCATATCATGTGCTAACAAAAACACTGTTTTGGAATGTTACTGGTTTAAGTTTGGGCATTCAAAATAAACACAGGTTACATTTTTTACTTACATTCACTTTACAATGTAAACAAACTCTACAAAGTAAACAGCCTATGCTGTACTTCCAGGGGTCAGGTTGTGGGCTTCTAGCAGTTTGTGATCTCCAGTGTTTGCACTTGTGCACTACAGCATAGAAACCATAATTTATGGCTCCTGTCAAGATACTGAGGCTGATTTACAAAACGAGTTGAAAATACACACGCAATCAGTTGTGTGAAGATTTACTTTATTTATCCAAACATGTAACAAGAAAATCCTTGTTTACTTATTTAATCTGCACATTAATGGATACTTGAAGTAAATATTCACACACATTTTATTACATAAATATGTTCAACTCCTTTAGGAAATCAGCCTAATTGTGACTTATTTACCACTAGACTATACAAAGGTCAGCTCATCCAATCGTGCACAAGGAAATGTCTATTTTTTTCTGTGGCACAGGACTTAACTGCCCCATATTCACTCTGTTAAGTGAACATCTACTTTGCAGAATGAATATATGCTTGTTTTCTTTCTGAAATCCATCCAGGTATGTGAAGTAGATGCCTTTGTTGTCGTCCCTTTTTGCAGTTACAAGAGCAATGCAGACAGAGTGTAAACAGTGCAGTGTTTACATGGTGTGGCCATGAAACCTAAGCTCACAAAGCACAGGGAAGGGGAAGGAAGATTACCTGGTATAAAAATATATATATTATAGTGTAATATAAAATTTATATTCATACAAAATGAACAGCAGTACAGAACAATTATTGGTCTTGCTGAGAATGGAGCCTAATGGAGCAATAAACATGAGTTCCCTTCTACTGTGACATGTCACGTATGAATTACTTAGTTGTGTTTTCCACTCACGTGTCAAGTTTTTTCCCCTTTTTTTACTCTTTCAGTGACTGATAGCTCCCAGTGTTATTATCGAAACAGATTGATCTTTTTAATGAGCCAGTTTAATAGACACCAAAATCTCACCGTGGTTGCTCATCCGTGTCAGACCATATGCACCAAGAAAACATTCCGTAAAACATAAAGCTTCCCTGTCAAACTTGCAAACGCCTTTTAAGCCTAAATCTAGACTTCAGCATAACATCACAGGCAGTAGAATAGATACCAAATAACATATTAGTGCTGACACGGAGCAGATTTAGAAAATAATATTTCATCTTCAATGGCATAAGTTTTTTCGCATGTGCTGTTATACCCTCTCTTTGAACAGATTTGAATGCAAGAAAGGCTAATAAAGAATACACAAGCTAGGTCAGAATTAGACAAAGCTTCTTAAAAGAGGTCTAATTAATATAATAATGTATAATGGAAATAAAAATGAAGAACTTTCTAACGATCCTTTCCTTCCTAGGATTGTGAAAATTGGGCATCCACTACAAATACATATGCTTCACATTTCTGACTGCTCCATTATGAATAATCAGACCCTTGAATGACTGTTTTGCCTGGCAACATAAAACTTCACTGGGCAGTTGATGTCAGAAAATGGTTGCTCATTTAATAGCCAATTTAATGAAAGCAAACAAATGCTACACATTTTTTATGTGGCTTATAATTATCACAGTGTTTCTGGTGTGTCATAAGGGGTAATCTTACTCAGCCAGTCAGCTACACTCATACCACACAAGGTACGATGCACATACCACTTCCAAGAACAGATGTAGGTAGCAAACTGAGGATAGCAGGTTCCATAACTTTATATGTTATAATATAAATAAAATAAATGTGGACCGGCCACCTTCATTACAAAAACTGGCAAACATTCTATAGTTCCATATAGTGCCTCTACTGGTCAATTAAATGACTGAAGAAATAGTTTCCTCACTGTAAGGATAAATTGTCCACTCACTCTAGGGTTTTAGGTTTCCTTCATTTGAATCCAAAAGATTGCCATAGAGGCATGATACAAAGTCATGTCTCCTATGATGGACAAAGACCAGCCTTACCACTTATGGTGACCATCTTTCCTACCTATATACTTTGGCCAGAAGCATAGTACTGGGAATCAGGCAGGCGAGTGACAAAAGCAGATGCTGCATTTGCTTCTTCCAATGAAGGTCATTAATATATTTGGAAATGTCATGTTTAACTATGCTAGTTTTGTGAGTTATTTTCTTGTAACTGTGGTTCTGCTTTTAGATAAGCCAGGGGAAGGTGGGGCCATACATATTAATTGATGGTCTGAAGTACAAGTATGAGCCCACCACCAAGATCACACTTGAAAAAAAAATCTATAAACTCACTCAGTTCCCCTAATCTTTCAAGATTATAACTATGAAAGAGGGAAGTTGTGTTCAGTAAGTTGTCGACTTTCTTTGGGGTACAAAATAGTAACATACTTTGGAAATACAATTAAGCAGATCGATTAAAAAAAATGATTCATAAAAGGGACCCACAACAGCTGACCAGCCAAGAGAAGTGCCATAGATATAACTGTGCCACAACCATAACTGATCAGATGGGGCAACAATAATTTTATGTCTATTGACATATTTCGGTGTGACGAGTTTAACTGTCAATCAGCACTTCAACTGTCAATCATTGTGATATTAAATCCTTCCACAAACTAAAATTCTTAAGAGAGTTAGTAGTACAAAAGGTGCAGATCTGTAAAGAGGCGGTGTTTAAATTGCATATGAGGTATCTTCAAAAATAGTCACAAATAAAAACGACTTCCATATGGAATTATAAACCATAAAACAGTAAACCTGACAGCAAAGGGCAACAAAAATGTTTATTTTTTCTTTCAGACACTTTCATCATGATATTCTATAATGAACTGTGGTTTAAATTAAATTGAACATATTTTAAATAAATGTTATCAAAAATAGATCTAAAAACCCACAAAAGAAGTAATTACTGGACCAGAGAACATTATGTACTAATATTTTTTTTTTTCCTGTGGACAATTCTTCACAAGAAATTTGCATGGGATGAGTTGTAGAAAAACAGCTTCTGGCTAAAATGTTTGACATCTCTAATTTCACGCTTGAAAAGATTGAGTTTGTGCTGACATCCCCAACAAAGAAGAATGCAACAAATAGACTCGGAGAAGAATGCCAGTTCCTTAAAACTGCAATTTTTGCTTTTTTGTTTTTGTTTTGTTACTAATAAAGGTATTTGCAAAAAAAAGGTCTGTTTGGTGCCCTTGACATAAACAGATTTATTTTATATACGACAGAGGTGCAAAATTCAGCGAGCCATAGCCGCTGGTTATGAGCAAGTGTTTTTCTCTTTGCATAATTTAAAGCAAAAAAAATAAAATCTTAAAAAAGGTGCTGTGAAAAAAATTGTAATGTTAACTTCTTTAGCAGGCAGCAAGTCCTCACTTTGCTCTCTTCAGCAGAGTCTTCCCATCTGGCAAATGTCAGATGCCTGGTTGTGCTATTCTCCAGTGTGCTCTGTGATTTTTTTTCCCACTGGCCCCTGTGTTAATTTTGTGCTATGAATGGACTAAGGGCTGTTGAACAGAACCAGAGCACGCAACAGGATACAAAGGCATCTGACACACCTTGAATTGTCAGATGCTGAAATTCTGCCAGAGGCTGTAGCTTTTGAAGGCGCAATGTTAGTACTTAGAGTCTATTAGTTTTTTTTTTGCAAGCAACATTTTTTAAGATTTTTTTTTAAGTGACAGAGTTGCTGTAAGGGCATAAATGATAAAATCTGATATTGCTATAAAATTGTCTAAATAAGTGAGTCTGCAAATGTTTTAATATATACCACTGTTATTCTGTTGCATCATTTGCTATTCAATAATTCCAGCAAACAACGTTTCATGCAACCTGGTAAAGGTACTCACAGAATTAGATAATGGGCAAATTAAATATTTTTTGGTGGGATCAGGCAATGGTTCAGTGTTTATTATGCAACTTCAGAAATTGTTGGCATCAGCTCATCGGGGAGAAGAGCGATCTCACAGGCTACAAAACCTTTATTGATCGCAATGTTTTGTCCCAGATAAGCCAAAGCTAGAGGTGTATGCAGAACACCTAACTTTCATCTTTGAATAGAACTGGACATGAATGGTCTTCTGCTGTTCATGTTAGGGAATATTAGGCTGGCAAAGATGTCTAGGGGTGGTCATATCATGCCTGCATAGCCAGGCGTCTTCTAAAAAGGAGTGATAGTTTTACTCTGAAGTCATACTGGGGTGTCATTTGTACTAGAGCCGGGGACTGGTGCTGAACATTATAATCCAAATCTGGATAAGGTCATATCTTGGACCACACACAGTGAAAGGTCAAATGCCTACATTACTTTCAATAAATAGTACTTTAGGGTGCTTGCACAGGCATACTTTGGGGTTCATATTAATCTCCTCAATGATATAATCATTAACAGAAGGCACAATTTCTGCCTGGGCACTCCTGCATTGTATGGAGACTTTACTTAAGCATTGCAATCATAATTATTATTGTGACAACTTAATAAACAAATGATTGCCATATGCTGCTGAAGTGCCCCAGGTTTTTTGTATTTTATACATGGTAGCTCATCCCAAACTGGTGGCCCTCCAGGTTCCTGGTAGGCACCTGTACTAAAGCTAGATTAAGTAATATATTACTGCCAGTGACAGATTTCAATATACTAGTGGATATCTAAACAGAATGGTGTATCACTTGTGATGGATTTTGTTTTTATAAATATCCACAGAAAGCCATTCCAATCCACATCCTGTTATACATATACTGTGTACTTTTGACAGACCATTTAGCTGCATTCCATGATAATAAAACATATCAAGTCTATAGACATATGTTAGTAGGCACCAGACTAAAACCACATATATGTTATACTGGAACTATGAAAGAAACATGAAAGCGACTAGACCTTGTAATTTAAACGTCTTTCTTCTTTCTAACCATGTTTTATTATTTTATTCTTAGAACATATTTCTTGGAATGTCTTCTGGAAGCATTTGTGGGGCCAGGGCGAGTGGAGCAGCCAGATAAGGCTTATTTTATGAGCATATTAGAAATAAAAATTGTATTTAGTCTGCACTAAGATATTGGAAGGAGAAAGATGATTTGTTGAACTGAACTTATCTTGTGCTGCTAGACCTGTACAATCGAAAGGAGTTGTAATAAGCAAGTGGTAAGTTTTCTAAGCTTTTAAAATGTTTTTCTGCTTTGCACAGCAAAGTTTAAAATTTTTAGGACTTTTTGTGCAATCCACTACAATATTTTCCTAATCTTATGATATCACCATGCTAGTTAACAAATACTGGAGACAGAAGGATTGCCAACCATCCAGAGACAGAGAGGTAAAAAATAAGGACAATTTAAGATATACAATGGAAATGTATTTGTCCTTCCAAACCGTGGGGTGTTACATATACAATGTTCTTGATCTATTTTTAATTGGGACATGAAAAAATTATCAAATAATGAAAGAGGGCATGTGTTGGTTGCATACATTTTCATCCACCTGAGTCAATCTAACATCTGGATCTTAACAGTATCTCTGTTGTTTTACAGTTGTATGGGATAAAGAAGCCTGTCACAGATTCTCAATAGGATTTAGGTCTGGGCTTTCATTGAGTCATTCTAACACACTCAGGTTTTGGTTTTAAACAACACTGTAATTTTGGCTCATGGTGATTGTACAGCTGGAAGTAAACCTCCATCCAGTCTCAAATTCCTTGTAATGTGAAACAAATATTCCCTAAAAACATCCATCTTGACCTAAGTCTTGGGCTGCATCCATCTTGACCTTAGTCTTGACCATGTTCCCAATCCCTGCTGATGAGAAGCATCCCATAACGTATTTCTCAGTGTGATGAGCAGGGGTGTTTTTTTGCAATACAGTGAGGGAGATTTACCAAAACGGGAGCACACAAAATCTGGTGCAGCTGTGCATAGTAACCAATCAGCTTCTAACTTCCGCTTGTTCGAGCAAGCTTTGACAATAACACCTAGAATTGGTTTGGTTACTATGCAGAGCTGCACCAGATTCTGCGTGCACCAGTTTTAGTAATTCTCCCCCACAGTGTTTTCTGCAAAGTCCAAAAAGATCCAATTTAATCTCATAAGATCAGAGAATCCCTTTTCAAAATGATTCTAGTGTTATCCAACTGAGTTTAAGAGCAAGGAAGTATTAATATATAGATACATCTCTTGGCATTTTAAAGTTCTTGCTCCATCTTGAAGAGCTCCCCAATGGATTTCTGGGTTTTGCTCCTACCTACCACTTGTTTGAACAATATTATAGAATACATAAAAGTCCAAAATTGGGAGTGATACTTTATCATAATGGCCATGCAGGACAGCTTGAACTCAGGTCAACAGGTCTCAGCAATGGAGCCAAAGATCTAGAAGATGTCCGCTGGTGATTCATACCATTAGCATGTATCAAATTCTAAAATATCACTTTTGACCGGTTTCACTTGCATTTAAACAAATGTCTTATGACTATTCTTTGCACATTGCTTATTATACTACCTTCCCAGTTTTGAGAACTAAACTGATAAGTCTCATGCAGAAACAGCGATATTGCTAAAGCAATAAGTAATTTCCTCTTTAGAATATCTCCAAAGTATAATGTAAACCTGTAAAAATACTCATGGTAACTTGTTTGCAAAGTTTTAAAATCTAGATCTGGGTCTTTACCTATCAGGAGTTCTCCTCTTCCCGTTTTCATTCACATCAAGAAGCAGTTCTGATGAGTCAACAGGCGAGTTGGTGCTGGCATCCAGGAGCAACTGCTCATGCTGAGCCAGGTATTGGGCTGGGTTTTGCTTGGCAAGTCTTGCGCAGTGCAGAAGTTCCCGCTGCAGCAGAGGCAGATTGGCCTATGAAATATACAGAAAACACAGAGGTAACAGCTTGTTACAAATTTTGATCTCTGGAAAGCATGTCATTTTATTCTCAAATCCCTGTAACAGTTTGACAGAATCTATAATCATTCTTCCTTGTGTTCTTTACTCCATGCAAAGCTGCTATCAGGGTAAAAAAGCAGAGGAACCATCTGAACTATTAATGTTAAGGTTATTTAATGTGGTAATAGTTTGTCTACTGCAGGTTGTTTAGTAGTGAGTACTAGTATCTTTACCAATGCATTCCATTTACAACATTCTGTGTTTAGTGACTGAATTACGCAATGATAGTAGTTATGCACAGCTCCCCAAAAACATATATTAGTCAAAGTCCCCTAAAGTGTTTAAATACCAATATATGTTTTTGGGGAACTGTGCACAACCCAAAAATAAATATTTTTTACAACGCAGCTCACCAGTCTTTAGACATGGTGACTGTTTTCGTCTTCTTTCAGGCTTCTTCAGTTCTTTTCACCTGATGATCCAGATAGTAAAGCTGGGAACACACAATCTGCATGTCAGCCGATTCAACAGGAACTGACCAACATTCTGACAGTGTGTACAGCTGCGTGTCCATTAGGAGCCGGTCTCATGCCCAGCTTCCGCTGAATGGGCATCCTGGAAAACCAGTATCTGACCAGCAGTCAATGGCTGAAAGCACTGAAAAGTGTGTTCTGGGGGTTGGGGAGGGGGGTATCCCCCTGTCAGAATACAATAGCACAGCGGGGGGAGATCGGCACACTAACATTGCTTAGTTAGTACGGCAACCTCCCAGGCTATAGCTGGCTGTGCTGATCGTAAGGAAATTTTTCAACACACTTAAAGTAAGCTTTTAAAATAAGGTACTTAATATTTCTGTGCTTTTACCTGAAACTTTTTAAATAGTTTTTTAACTGAGTTTTAAAGGTGGGTGAGTCATTTGCATATTTCCTGACAATACACCAAGGTATGGCTATCTGTACTGTATATGTCCACCTAGTCCGTGGGTATGTGTTGGTTGCGCACTGTACTCCAGGGTAGACAGAAGGTCAGAATAATGTAGTAATTTCTTAGGGCAGCCCTCTGTCAACTGGGGGTATTCCAAAGGGTCCCTAGAGCAGTCTATAGAACATTAGAAAGATGAGAGCACTACCAAGTTTGAGTTAGCCCAGTAAGAATTTGATTTAATGACTTACAATTCAAAAGCGAATGTCTGACTCAAGATGAGGATGGAGTATTGGACTTTTGAATACATGATCTATGTTTAATTTTGTGCTGTGAAATAAAATTCTTACTGGACTTGTTCAAGCTTTGTGGTTCTCTAATCATTCTAATGTTCTATATCCAGTTTGTGGATGTCAGTGACTGAGTTTTGGTGGACTATAAGCAATACTCCTTTTAAAAAAACAAGGTTATTAGGAGTTTTGTGGAATCCCCCCACCCCAACCAAATACAGTTAACTGCATGGAGTGAATATTCCCTTATGCCGCATACACACGATCAGTCCATCCGATGAGAACAGACCGATGGACCGTTTTCATCGGTTAACCGATGAAGCTGACTGATGGTCCGTCGCGCCTACACACCATCGGTTAAAAAACCGATCGTGTCAGAACGCGGTGACGTAAAACACAACGACGTGCTGAAAAAAACAAAGTCCAATGCTTCCAAGCATGCGTCGACTTGATTCTGAGCATGTGTGGTTAGATTTAAAGCAAGTTTGCTTTTTTTTAACCGATGGCGCCCACACACGATCGGTTTTGACCGATGAAAACGGTCCATCAGACCATTCTCATTGGTTTAACCTATCGTGTGTACGCGGCATTACATATTAAAAAAGGGGAATATTGACAGAACTGTACAACTGTTACTTGGTTAATGAAGCACAGGTTGCATTGTATAATAAGCTTGTTCAGACATATGTTGTGTGTAGGTGACAGATAACTTTTAAAAGTTATTTTATGTTTCCATGATAAAGCCCTAGCACTTCTTTCCCATGAACAGTGAAGCTGACAAGTGGAGATGTTATCCTCTGCAAATAAGATAATATTTCACAGACATCAGAAAGACAGAAGTATTATTCTAAGAAAATACATTTATTTCTGCAGTCTCACAGAGAAAAATTCCTGAATGGTAATTAGGAAAAATGACTAACATGCTGCCCATGTTGTGTACAGATGATATTTGCCAAAGGATAGCTGGATGTGAGCCAACTGCTATTCACTGACTGCACAGCAGCACATTCTATTTGAACCCTGAATTTAAAATTTACAAAATTCATATCACAAAAATCCTGCTGTAAAAAATATGACACTTGTTAAAGTAGAAGTAAAGGCAAACCTAACTCTAAACCCAATCCCACTCACTCTCTAAGCCTAATCTATCTAGCCCTGTTAAGTAAAGACCACTATACTTACCTATTCTGGATCCGTTCCGGTCCGGTCCCAGGCTTAGCTGTCAGTGGCGGTTTCATTATGTAGAAGAGGCAGCCAACAACGGAAGCCCGATAGTAAGTCTATCTGTGACGTCACTTCCCAGGCATTTCCCAACCATTGTCGGCTTTATCTTGCACACAGAGGGCGCTGCTGAACAGCAGACCGGAGCGGCTTCAGAATAGATAAATATAGAAATCTTTTCTTTAAAGGGTTAGAAAGATTAGTCTTAGAATTGGGTTGGGAGATTGTTAGGTTTTGCTTTTACTTCCACTTTAATAACTGTATATATCATATGCTAGATGGCAAAACATTAATGCATTTCAGGAAATGCATGGGGTATGAAATTTAATTCTAGCTAGAGTAAGGCTGGGTTCACACTGCAATGTGGAATGGCTCACAGCAGGGGTCCGGTGCGTCCCTGTTCACCATTTCAGGTTCGATTTCAGTCCGAATTTTGGGCTGAATTCGGACCTGAAAGGGACCAGAAGACACACAAAACTCCTGTGCAATTTGTCTGAACCGGCTCCATAGAGAGCCAAAATGTTTTTCTAATTTAGATATCGTGGGGAAGAATTAGAACTCTGTCATGTTTTTTAGTGCTGTCTATGTTCCCTATGGGAGATACACTTTCTCGGATTGTTATGGTGACATCTTCCAATGGGGCCACTGGTTCTGAAGACAACTGACTAGAGGGGATCTGTATCTCTGTCCCACTGGGAAAATCTAACTTCTCTATTAATGCTGAGACACCATGAGAGAAAGAGGAAAAACTATTTTTAGTTGTCCCTGGGAAATGAATAAAATTATGCATTCCAATGGGGATATTTGTTCCAATGACAATTGACAGAGTTTACGCATTTTTGGGAGATCTGGAGACAGCAACAAAACCCTGAGGCCCCGTACACACGGCCGAGAAACTCGACGGGCAAAACACATTGTTTTGCTCGTCGAGTTCCTTGTTCGGCTGTCAGAAAACTCGTCGAGCCAAATGTTCCCATTGCCCAACGAGGAAATAGAGAACATGCTCTCTATTTGGCTCAACGAGTTTCCCGACGGGTTTCTCGGCGAAAAGTGTACACACGACCGGTTTTCTCGGCAGAATACGTCTCCAATCGAGTTTCTTGCTGAATTCTGCCGAGAAAACCGGTCGTGTGTACGGGGCCTGAAGTCTAACCCTTCCCCAGGTTATCTAAAATTGAAAAAAATATCCTTCGACTGGTGTTAACACTTTAAATAACACTAAAGAGGGCATCCCTAGAAGAAAAAAAACCTTCAAGTGATTCTAAAAGCTGTGTTTTTTCTTTTTTTCTTTTTTAATAACATGTTATACTTACCTGCTCTGTGCAATGATTTTGCATAGAGCATCCCCAATCCTCCTCTTTCTGGGTCCCCCGCTGGTGGTCCTGACTCCTCCATCCTGCCAAGTGCCCCCAATAACAAGGCTCTTGCTTCTGAGCCGCGCTTCTGTGAAAGGACATTGTTCATTCAAAACACAAAGCGTGGTTCAGCCCGGCCCCTACTCCTTCCTCATTGGCTCACTGGCTGTGATTGCCAATGGCTCCCGCTGCTGTGTGAGCCAGTGAGAGAGAGAGACCCAGGAGAGCCGCTGCTCTCATGCATGCCGTTGGATCTAAATGGAGTTCAGGTTCAGGTAAGTATAAGAGAGGGCTGGGGAGCTGCACCTAGAAAGTTTGTTACATTAATGCATATATGCATTAAGGTAAAAAATCTTCTGCCTTTAGAACCACTTTAATTTCTGAAACTTGTCCAGGGGCTACAGTGGGTTATTATTATTTTAGGTACTTATATAGCACTGTCAATTTATACAGCGTTTTACATATAAATTCTGTACATTCACATCAGTTCCTGCTCCTCAAGGAGCTAACAATCTAAGGCCCCGTACACACGTCCAAGGAACTCGACGGGCAAAACACATCGTTTTGCTCGTGGAGTTCCTTGTGAAGCCGCCGAGGATCTCGGCGAGCCAAGTTTCCCCATTGACTAACGAGGAAATAGAGAACAGTGTACACACGTCCGGGTTTCTCGGCAGAATGCGGCTCCGATCGAGTTTCTGGCTAAATTCTGCCGAGAAACTCGGTCGTGTGTACGGGGCCTTAGGTAGGACTAAGGCCCCGTACACACGACCAGTTTCCTCGGCAGAATTCAGCTTCCGACCGAGTTTCTGGCTGAATTCTGCCGAGAAACCCGTACAATGTACAATTTCGCCGAGGAAGCCGACGAGGAGCTCGACGAGGAAATAGAGAACATGTTCTCTATTTCCTCGTTGTTCTATGGGAGCTCTCGGCCCGCCGAGCTCCTCGGCGGCTTCAGGGCTGAACTGGCCGAGGAACTCGATGTGTTTGGCACGTCGAGTTCCTCGGCCGTGTGTACGGGGCCTCACATTATACACATATTAGGACCAATTTTAGACAGGATCCAATTAACCTACCAGCATATCTTTGGAGTGTGGGAGGAAACCCGAGTACCCAGAGGAAACCCACACAGACACAGGGAGAACATGCAAAATCCAGGCAGGTAGTGTCATGGTTAGGATTCAAACCAGCAACCCTTTTTCTGCTAGGTGAAAGTGCCATCCACTACACCACTGTGCTGTGGGTTAGACCTAAATAAGTCTTAAGAGAAATCTCACACTCCTAAACAGAAAACATGAAATGACAGAAGCCAAACCATATTCAGCCATATGAAAAAGATGACCCACGTGTCTACGCACGATTGCCGGAAACACATCAATTGAAGCTAGAACATCCCAGGTATTTGTCTCATGGCCGTTCCAATAAAGCGACCCAGTCACCACATATGGCACTTTGCTGCTCCCTGGTTGTTGTAGGTATTCTACACTTGGGGGTGTGTGAATACCTTCTCCTCCAACTGCACATTGTTGTTTCTCCGGGTGGCCCATATGTCCTGTAGTGAAATACGAGTGGGAGAAAATACAGGGTGTGGCGGGAGGAGGTGTTATCCGAGGAGCAGCAAAGCACCGGAGATTAAAGACAAGGACCGCCGGTAAGGGTCACTTTAACAGTGACCCAATTAGCACGAAAAATATTTTACGATTGTTTCAAAATGCAGCCTCTAGTCCTCTAGTTTTCGAAGCTAATGAAAAGCAGAAATGCTGCTATTGACAAATGTAAAAGTAAGTATGACACGGTTAAAGCATTCCTTGCCTTCTTTTTTTTTTTAATTCAGCAATTCTATAAACATCTTCTTTCAATTTAAAAAAAAATGGTAATACAAAGCAATTTTGTTTGTTCTAGTTCTGGTGCCAGATTAGGTAATTAGGATGGTGTCTAATATCCTTCCAGTAAATGTTTCTCCATAAATGTAGAATGGAATCGCGGGTCTGCGGGTTGCATTAGCTTAATGAAAACAAGATTTTAATGCATATTGTTACAGCTGCGTTTGAATGCACTTATTAAGGCCCCGTGTTCCCACAACCATATGGTTTTTGTCATTAATGTCTCCTTTGAGGAAAAGCACTAAAATTAGAAAAAAAAAGTTGCATCTTTGATTCCAGTGATCCAAAGTAAATGATATGGCGACCATATGGCGCACAGCTCTGATGGAAGAATGTGGAAGTGTCCTTGTAAGCTTTTTTTTTTCTTTCTTTTTTTTTTTTTCTAATTTTTGTGGCAGCCAATTTGACCCTGAAGAGAAGCATATTTTTTTAATTTTTACTTTTTTTTTTTTTTTACAAAGCAGAGAAACTATTCTTATTCACAGAGGAAATGATGTTAACATGATGAAATTCAAACAGAAAGCGTCCTTTTATGAAGTAAGCATGATGAGTGTTTTTGTAAACATTCCTGTTTAATATTTTAAGTATGCAGTGAAGTGGAAAACAAAAGCGTTCCCAGAAAAATGGAGATGTCACCAATAGCAGCCAATCAGATTCTCATTTTCCTATTTTTCAGAAAAAAAGTGTCACCAATAGCAGCCAATCAGATTCTCATTTTCATATTTTTAATGCTGTATAAGGGTGGCCATCAGAGCTGGACTGGGACAAAAATTTGGCCCTGAACGTCATCCAGACTGGCCCACTTTGACATGTCTCTCCTATGGCGGCCGGACAACTCCCGCACCCCCCCCCCTGGCCACCCAAGCCCCCTCTCCCCCTTTACTAGCCACTAGCCGTTCTACTTCATTAGAGTAGAACGGTTGGTACTGGTACTCTTATAGGCAGTACCAGTGGAGAAGCTAGACATTATTTTACCCGGGGCAAAGAATCAGTTCGGTGCCCCCCTTATGGGACAAGTTTAGGAAGAAGTGAGAAACTCCCAGGCCATAGCTGTTGAGTCAGCTGTCTGTTCCCTCCCCCATGCTCCTCTGGTCCTCCCCCTGATTCTCAGTTCCCCCAGGTGAGCGCTGCAGGGAGGGAGAGGAGGTGAGCTCTGCGGGGAGGGAGAGGAGGTGAGCTCTGCGGGGAGGGAGAGACAGAGGAGCGGAGGGGGGCGGCGGTCCGCTGTCACTGAAGCTGGCCCACTGAGCCATTGGCCCACAGGGAAACTCACTGTAGTCCCATGGGCCAGTCCATCCCTGGTGGCCATAGATTGTACAGTAATGGCAACTGATGCATCAGATTCAAATGCTGACTGTGCAAATTGAGACCTAGCAAACATGTGCTGGTATCACTCACTATCATATGCATTTTTCTGCATGTTGAAAAATATTTAGGTGCATGATTGCTCAGTGTTATTTTCTCTAAAGATAAGGGTATGTTCCTTTTCAGATTACAGTCATTCCATGGAGGACAGACACTAGAGACATTCCTGATGAGAGACCTGCCTTCAGCAATCCATAAACAATACCTTCTGAAGAGCTGGACTAATTTCTTAGGCCCCTTTAACACAGGTGCCTCTGCTAAGTGGAATCAACCTTATGGAACAGTCAGAGCAGAATGAAATCCCCTCCTACAAGCTTTAACCAGACACCGTAGAAGTCACAAGACTGCTCTAACTGCTGATGAAAAAAGGTATTTAGCAGTTAATATTTACTAAAAGACTTGCATTTCCATGTCTTGTGTGAGACCAGATATAGTGAATGCAGAGTTCTGGTTTTACTAAAACTTAAGCACACAAGGCATAGCAGACAGCAGCATTGTCAGTCTGGGTGAGGGGACATTCGATGTAGTAGTATATTTAGATACACTAACAAATTAAAGCAAAACTCCAGCTAACGCTTTGCAAGCAGTTACAGCAAACAGGTTTGTTCCTTTTGGACATAAGGCCTGATTCACACCTATGCATTTTTAGTGCTTTTTGCATTTTGCAGATTTGCACTAAAGAACATGTTCCATAGGAAACCATAATAAATGGACTGTAGTGCAAATCTGCAAAAAGCACAAAAAATGTATAGGTGTGAATCAGGCCTTAGGCTGATTATTGTAAGCAACCCTAAAGCCTCGTACACACGATCAGATATCTTATGGAATCTAATCCGATTAGTTTTTTTCGTTGGATATCTGATGAAGCTGACTTTCATCGGTCTTGCCTACACACCATCGGTCAAAAATCCGACCGTGCCAAAACGCGGTGACGTAAAACACTACGATGTGCTGAAAAAAAAGTTCAATGCTCCCGAGCATGCGTCGACTTGATTCTGAGCATGCGTGGATTATTGACTGATGGACTTCCACACAGACGATCGTTTTTTTCTATTGTTTTTTTAACCATAGAAAAAATTTAAAACATGTTCTATTTATTTTAACTGATGGAAAACAAACTGATGGGGCCCACACACGATCGGTTTGTCTGATGAAAACAGTCCATCGGTCTGTTTTCATCGGACAAACGATCGTGTGTACAGGGCTTAATAGTAGAAAATGGTTTGTCTCAACCCAGTTACTTCTACAGCTGCAGAAAAGCTTGTGCTTTTAAAAAAACAACAGACTTACTGTAAAACTAAAGTAAAAAAGCCTAAAAAGAAAACAAATGCAGCCACCATATTAATGAATTGGTAAGCTGTAATGTATTAAATGTTTGCTTTTGGGTTTAATACCGCTTTAAGCATGTTTTACGTTAACCCATGTGTTTATGACATACAAATTATTACATCAAACACTTGTTGACATTTCTCTACTAAAACACTTCAGTGCCTACATGTCTGCCATTTTGTGTAATTACTCCGAGCAGATGAGTGTTGTGTGAGCTCTGTTAGTAAGAGTTTGGAATGTAATGTGCTTTACATATGTACTGCTGATATTTTGTGGGATGATGAAATAGGCACACAGCCTGAGGACACAGCAACTGCGAACTCTGTGGCTTAAGGCACATAAGAATTATGAAACATAACCACTAAATTATATAATTAAACAGATGCCATTTTAAAAAAAAATGTGCTCTCTGGTTTGTGAAAGTTGTGTTTTTTTTTTCTATATTCAATTCTAACAGTCAATGTTTTCCAGGCCTTCAGAATTTCAACCTATTGTTGCATCTCTGCTCCTACCTGGAAGGCCAAATAATTCTGATAATCTGATTCTGGGTTTATTGAACCGTATTTAATTCAATAGTCCCTGAGCCCCCACATTACACATAGCCTAGGAATATACAGTATTTATCGGCGTATAACACGCACAGGCGTATAACACGCACCCTAACTTTAAGAAGGAAGTTTCATGAAAAAAACTTTCCACAGCCCCCTGCGTATTATGTTATACGCCAATAAATACAGTACTTACTATCAGCCCCAATACAGAGATCTCACTGCTAAAATGGATGTCACCAGCTTCCGTACGTGTGCCACAGCCCACTTATTCACATAGGAAGGGACCAGCCATGAGTTTGGGTACCCATAAAATGCAATATGCCTGTGGTGCACATGTGCAAATGAAGGAGAAGCGGGATCCATGCTGGTGGTAAGATCATTGGCTCTGGTCTAAAGGTAAGTATAAACCTAGGCTACCTGCACTCAGGTTGATGGGGGTTTAGAAGACCAGCTTTGTCAAAGGTTGAAATAAAAACACAATTGTACTAAATTGTGATTTGATCTGCCTGCATTTCAAGTTTGGGTTCCATGAATAACACTACTAGTAATAATCATCCAAATCACTTGAGGATTGTAAATGTAGGAGATGCATCCTAAAGAAAAACTATAAAATATTTTGGACACATCTCATACATCCAGCTTCTATCCCCCTGCTGCCCATTACCACCACTATTATCGGGAATCAAATGACTTTACGTTCAGTCCTTTTGATGAAAAACAGGTGAGGTGTGCAAGACCAATCTTTGGTGCTGTAGGAAAAATTTGGTTCCATTGTGGCGTCATCACCTTTAAAGGGGAGTTCCACCCAAAAGTGGAACTTTCGCTCATTTGTCTCCTCCCCCCTCCGGTGCCACATTTGGCATCTTTCGGGGGAAGGGTAATCTTCTGTTGCCACTACCAGGAGGCACAGCCACGGCTGTTGATGTCACCGGGAGGCTCCCTCCTTCTTCCCCTTCTGCTGGGCCAGTAGGAGAGTGGAGCTGAGCCTCACTGCATGCGCAGTAGGGTTTGTGGCGTTAGACGTAAGGCTACACTTCTGGGTTCCCTTACCCGCAATGGCCGATGAAAACATCAGCTGCGGTGCCGACATCGCTGGATTCCAGGACAGGTAAGTGTCCTAGTTTTAAAAGCCAGCAGCTGCAGTATGTGTAGCTGCTGGCTTATAATTTTTGTAGCAGTGGGCAGACCTCTGCTTTATTGATCAGACCAAATAGTGAACATTACAGCCACCATTATGATAAATGTAGAAATAATCATCTCTTCTATAAAGTCCATCCTTTCTACCATAGCTCTGAAACCTCCTAAATTATTCACTAATGTCTCTTTTACGCCCCATAGCTGTAAATAACATAAAGAGAAGCGAAAGGGCAGAAAGTCGCCCAGATAAGTGTGTCAGTCACTGCGCAGTGCTTACACCTCCGATTTATTTTCCATTTTCTCTCTTAAAAAGCAAAACAGTAAAACACACATTTGTGACCTAGCAACAATAAGGTTTGAAATCCTTTCCAGACCAATGAACTGTGCAATACCTTCAAAAATGGGATGACAAAGGGTCGCAGTGGAAAGTTGGTCGCTTCTTGCAGTTTGGAATGAAATTCTTCAATTGTCAGCGTAGAATTCTGTTGGGTAGTGGAAAAAAATGAATAAGAGAGAAAAATGCAGTTTAATAGATTTCCACCATATTCAAAAGGTTAACAGTACACACGTATTACAGGAGAGGCACTCATAAGTCTTAAATGAATGAAGTGGACTTTTTTTATGTATTTAATGTAGAAAGGACTGTTAAGTCTAAGGCCTCATACACACGACCGTTTTCCTTTGCAAAATCCATCAAGAAAAATGTTGGCAGAGCATTTTTGCCGAGAAAAACGGTTGTGTGTATGTTTTTCGTTGAGAAAACTGTCGTGGATCTCGACGAGAAAAAAAGAGAACATGCTCTCTTTTTTTCCGTCGGGAGTCTCAATTTCCTTGTCGTGTTTCTCGTTGGGCTGGTTTGCGACGAGAAACACGTTTGTGTGTATGCTTAGAAACCCGCGCATGCTCAGAATAATGTATGAGACGGGAGTGCACCTTTGGTAAAAGTAGTTTTGGTAATGGAGATAGCACATTCGTCATGCTGTAACAGACTGAAAAGCGCGAATCTTCTCTCACCAAACTTTTACTCAACACGCAGTAACATGAGATTAGCAAAAGCAGCCCCAAGGGTGGCGCCAGTGGAATAGAACTTCCCCTTTATAGTGCTGTCGTACGTGTTGTACGTCACCGCGTTTGAGAACAACGAGATTTTGTCTTGACAGTGTGTATGCAAAGAAAGCTTGACAAGCCTGACAAGAAACTCATCGAGGAAAACAACGTTTCATTTACGACGAAATTCTCGGTCCTGATTCACAATGATGCGGCTTTGAAATCATGCTACTTCAACGGAATTTCAAAGCCACAGATCAGTGCCATTTGCACTGCCGATTTCATTGCGCTTTCCAACTTCATTTAACAGAAGACTTTGGAATTGTCAAATCGCATGACAAGTTGCACCAGTGTGAACAAGGGCTAAATGTGGAAAATGTTTGTGCAAAATTTAAAGCCCTCCTCGGGAAAGGTGAAAATTCCTCCATGAATACTTCAAGAGTTAACTACTTCCTTGGGTCTAGAAGGAATCGAAAAGAAAATGTACTTTCCTGATCCTCCACGCATCTGTTCTACTAGACCAGCACCTACAGTGTCTTTTCCCCTATGCTCCATTGGTCTAAGGTCCTCACGTCATCAAGACCAATGCAGGGTCCATAGAGACAGTCCACCGCTGGAGCATGGAGGAAATCACCTTACAGGAAAGCAGGGGATCAGGTAAGTAAAATGTTTTCACCCCTAGACCTAAACAAGTAGTAAAATAAAAAATCTGATTACGGAGGCATGCCAATAACTCTAGCAGGTTTATACAATAAAGCCCCGTACACACGACCAGTTTTCCTATCAGGAAAACTGCCAAGAGAGCTTTTGGCGGGAAAACCGGACGTGTGTATGCTTCCTCGCAGTTTTCCCAACAGGAACCTGCTCTCTATTTTCCAGTTGGGATTCCTGGCATTTTTTTTCAGCCAGATCTACTACTTTCCTATGGGAAACAATGCGAGGCAGTGCCAATGGAGCATACACGCGGCCGGGATTCCCGGCCAAAGCTCCATGGCAGTTTTCCTGCAGTTCTCGGCTTTCCTCTTGGTTTTCTCGGTGGACTTTTTACCAAGCGTGTGTACAGGGCTTATGGCAAAAGCACCGGAAAGATCTCATTGTCTTTTTTGTGCTTTGTTTTGGGTGCATTGAAGGAGTGGTTTGTTAGCAAAAGGCCTGCTTTATGCATATTTGATGCAGTTTCCAGCAGAATTAACCTTATATAGAGTTCAATGATAATCACTAGTTTCATTCTGTGATTTTTTTTCCCAAACCCCACTAACCATTAGAAAATTGAACAAACCTTCCAAATATGAAAAATCTGTAACAAATTGCTGGTGTATGGCCAGCTTTATTGAATCTTGCCAATGTTTTAACATCCTGATATTTGGACACGGCCTTAAAAATAGCTAGTACATGTTGATATAGGCTGGCCAATGTTTGGTGGATATCTCTACAAGAACAATGGGGTTAATTTACCAAAACTGTGGAGTGCAAAATTCTGGTGCAGCTTTGCATAGAAACCAATTAGCTGGCAGGTTATTTTTTTTTGCTTGTTTTTTGTCAAAGCTTGACTAAACAAGCTCAAGTTAGAAGCTGAATGGTTTCTATGCAGACCTGCGCCAGATTTTGCACTCTCCAGTTTTAGTAAATAAACCCCAATGAGTAAGACATCTGTTTACACTTAAATTGCATTGGCACTTTGTTGGGACCTGCACAGAATTCTTCTGACTCTGCTAATAGGGTTTAGAGCTGTATGAGTCATGAAATACTTTCTATGTTTCCTCCACAAAAATATTGCAGCTCAATAAAAAAAAAGATAATCCAACAAGCTAAAAAAAGTCATCAATAAGGGATGAGCTGCTACCATGAATTCCCCATGAATTCCCCATGAATCCTCAGAAGTTGCAAATTTTTGCGAATAGCAAACTTTCGGCCACATAGATTGTAGGTTCGCTGTCATAAAAAAGGACCAACCTTTGCTCCTGGTCAGCTTAATCATTAACGCCAATAACTTGAAATAATAAATAACCAAGCCCCCTTTCTATAAAGGGGTGGCTCACAGCAGCCGTATTATCAATGTATGTTGAAACTGTTAGGGACAGCTGACAAGCAGTACACCGGTTTTTATATTTTAAAATACGAGGATTGATCTCCATGTTGCCCCTATTTTGGAAGAACAGAACAGCGGATAAGACCTCACAGGGGTGAGGTTTAACTAACACATGTTTTAGCAAGAAGGGGTCAGATTTGGGCAAGGTATAGAGGGATCAGGGCCAAGAAGGTAGGGGGAGACTGAGAACACCCAATTTGTAATACCAAAACATTTGCCAAAAGCTAGACTGATTGCCCCAGGGTATCAAATAGCTAAGCCTACAATAGGACTAAATGTCCTGCTACACAGAACACAAAAATGCTTTTTAAAAACACTATATCGTTTCATGAAAGGACTGCATTAAAAATATATGGAAAATTACAATTTTGAAGATTCCATACTAAGTAAAATAAAAGTAATTGATTAATCTGAACATTCTCCATTAGGAGCAGGGTCAAATTTCCACCACTGGAGCCTCTAAAGCACACATTTGGCATACAAAGTGTCTCTGCTAGGGGCATCTGTTCTTCATATATACAGTACAATATATATATATATATATATATATATATATATATATATATATATATATATATATATATATATATATATATATATACACATTTATTTTTTGTTTACCTAACGCATAATAAATAAGATTATATGAGATGACCATTTCGAGTGTGTACAGCAGATATCTATACAACGTAAAGGCACCTCTTAGCTTCGGACACTACAGGCACTACACTTCTGTGTCTTATGGTAAATGTGGCCCTGAATGCCAAAAGTCTGTCACAGGTTTAGCAGTACCATTTACTGTGATGTCACTAGGGGCAAGAAAAGAAATGCAAATTTGTGTTTCTTCCGATCACCCCTCCTTTAAGTGACCAGGCCTGGCTGGAAAATAACAGGTTAATCCATGGGGAGCTGCACTCCACAGCACCAATATATATTTTTTGCATTTCTGATTGAAGAAAAAAAGACTCTATACTCGTTGTTGATAAGGAGATCGTTATACTTTACAGTAAGTGCACTTTAAATGTATACTTGCTTAAACTCTGTTAAGTTGTCACATATATCTACTTCCTTGAGATTACAAAAATAAATCAAAGCCAGAAGAGGGTCATTCAATTACAGGTATTTTACTACTTATCGCCTGTTAATTCTTTTTTCTTTGCATACTGTTATCTGATGAAAGAAGCTGTATAGTACATAAATCTGTCAGCACATCATTTCACTATTCATAAGCAAGGATGTATCTTGGACACAATGCAGAACAGAATAACACAATGTAGCCAGTAATTAAACATATTCCAGCAATAATGTGTATGGCCCCGTACACACGGCCGAGGAACTCGACGTGCCAAACACATCGAGTTCCTCGGCCAGTTCAGCACTGAAGCCGCCGAGGAGCTCGGCGGGGCGAGAGCTCCCATAGAACAACGAGGAAATAGAGAACATGTTCTCTATTTCCTCGCCGAGCTCCTCGTCGGCTTCCTCGGCCGAAAGTGTACACACGGCCGGGTTTCTCGGCAGAATTCAGCCAGAAACTCGGTCGGAAGCTGAATTCTGCCGAGGAAACTGGTCGTGTGTACGGGGCCTGAGGATTTATTCTTGCTCTACAACATGGAGCTGTGAATAGGCTGTACCTTTCATTGTTTAGTTACTGTCATCTGTCAATTCTATAATATTTTTTTTAATTAAAACTTGAAATTCCTGTATTTTATGTTCTGTTTCAAGGTTTTCACAGGAATAAGTATGTAACCATGAATATAAATGTCTGCGGACTACAAGGTTTCTCTTGTTTCCAGTTAAACAGGCCATTGATGGTATAGCAGCTCCACCTATTTTCTTCATGTTTTGTAATGGGGATGGCTCATCTTAGAATCAGACTTGTAAATGAATAAAACATTTCAATCAAGGATGGACAAACCCAGAAAGCCAGGTAGCCTAGGTGCATAGCATAGGCATGCACACAAGGTTTGCCAGGTGTGCCCAGGCACACCCTGATCACCCTGTGCAGCACAGATTCACCCTACTGCCTTGGCCCCCCCCTTCCTCCTGTGGCTCTGCTGGCTTCCCTCCTCCCTTTTCCCGCTGGCTGCTGCTGCAGGGATGTTTTAGGATGAATAGGGGAAGGGGCCATTAAATATGTAATTTACCGTTCTCTTCCCTTTCTGAATGAACATTGTGAGTAATCGGTAGGGTGTGTTTAAACTTTGGGGTGCACACCCTAATGCAATAGGCTGCGCACACCTATGGTGCATAGTATACTAATGCTGACACTTTCCTTTTATTAACCTTTTTTCTTTTTATCATTTGCAGAATTTGAACCTAAATCCTTGTTGGTTCCTATAACAAACTGGCTTAACTTTAATACTATAGAATCTTGTGCATATTGAGCGTGAAAAAAATAATAAGAGACATTTCTTGATGTTGGAGCTTTTTACAGCTAGCCGCTCGTGGTTGAATGCTGGTAGCTTCAAATGGCCTCCTACTGTGTGTCCTACAAATATATAAGACAACACCCACAGATCTAAGGAAGACTACACCCTAAAGCAGGCGAGGGCAAACTTGGCCCTCCAGCTGTTTTGAAACTACAAGTCCCATGAGACATTGCAAGACCCTGACAATCACAGGCATGACTCCTAGAGGCAGAGACATGATGGGATTTGCAGTTTCACCACAGCTGGAGGGCCAAGATTGCCCACCCCTGCCCTAAAGATACCCCATTGGCAATAACAGGCGGCAATAAATCTGCCTATCCATGTGAACCAAAGGCGGTAAGTAGCCTGCCCATATTTAGAAAGAGCTTTACTTGACCCTATAGGGGCATCTTTATGTGTTACTTATGATCCCTTTAAGTGTCCTATTTGAAGAAACATGTTAATCCTAGAAAAATTTACAACACACACATGATGATCACTGTCTTTAAATGAAATTCTGTTCACCTTTATAGGTGTTCTATGAATACTTAAGGTTTGCATTGTTATCTTTCTGTTGCAAATACCAAGGTCCAATGTTGAATGCTGTCCAACCAGACTGGATCAGTAACAATTTCAGTGACCCTTAGAAAATCTAAATTGAGAACCTTGTCCATTCTTCTGTATAACAACAAAACATGGCAGAGGTTTTAAGCTCTCAAGCCCCATACACACTATCAGTTTTCCTGCAGGTTTTCTCTTCAGGTTTACCAAAACCATCTAATATGAGGTCAAACCTCAAGAGTTTCAATTTGTATGCAATCAGGCAGGCCCTTGCACTACATGGTTTTGGTAAACCTGAAGAGAAAACCTGCAGGAAAACTGATAGTGTGTATGGGGCTTCACACACACAATGCATCCAAAATAAATTGGCCGTAATTTCCCTTTCTTCTTAGTTATGTTTCTCTCCCTCATGGTATAGCATTATTTCCTTTTCATCGGAGGTAAAAAAAAATAACCAAACACTTAATTGAAAGTATTGCTGTATAGACTTAATTATTTGTATATACTTGGCCATTTTATAACCACTGTGTGTGGTCTGACCACACCAACACAACCGAGTACTCAAAGATATAAGATACTATAACATTTGGCAATTTGATTCTCTATTCTAGCAATGCAATTTTTCCATCACCAAAACAAGGGATTTACAAAACCTTAATGTATAACACAACATAAATCTGCCATCTTGGTTATTCACTACCTGATCATTACTAGATAGTGGTTAATCAGAATTTAAAGCTGATAACTCTCCTTACGCAGAGCAATTATTAGAAAATTAAACCTGCTGTGACCCAATCTGTCACACAACAGAATAACAAAATGTATATGTTGCCAAATTTGGAAGATCGTCACACCTGTGCTCATGCCTAAGCCTCTTACAGATGACATAAAATTATTTAATGCAGTTATACTCTTTATTTGAAGAGTGAACACCATGGTCATGGCTATGCATGGCTATGCATGGCTCATCTCTAAGCATACATAGTTAACATTTTAATGCAAGATATAAAAAACAAGGACTGTGTGAATTTTCTTACCACTAATCCAAGCACAAGTGTGCGGACTCTTTCCCCAATTTCTGGTGAAATGTCATTGCCAAACTGCTGTAACGTGGTAAGGAATCTCTTCAATTTACTGAGCTGCCGCGCACCACATGCTGGAGGCAACTGCTGATTTGCCAGCGAAGAAGAGGAGGAGGACGAAGGTCCATTACTAAAGCCATTAGGAGGGGATGGAGCTCCATTCAGTGCTGTTGGTGAATGACTTGTGCCATTTGTTACTGATGAATAAAGCAGAACATCGTAATGGTTACTTCTAGTTAACTTACTATATCATTCAAACATTATTACATATTAAAACCTCAATGTAGTAAAAAACCTCTTGGCCATGTATGTATCTTTTTAATAGACATAAAAAAAACTACAAAGGAATACATTACAAAACAAAAGATGCAGTGTTCAAAAGGGGGCAAGTACAGAGAAATTAAAATGTATTTTCAGTGAAGGCAAATTTTGGCCAAAACAATAGTTGGGTTTATACTATATTAGTTTTTATTTGCTTGCTTTTCTCCTATTTTCATGAAGTTGTTTTATATACAGAATTTTCACAATCAAATCATGGCTACTTTACTTCAGATAATACAATTATGGACCATTACACTATGACTGCTAAGATACAAGAATATGCTACACACAGGGGTTAAATCACTAAAGGCAAATAGACGTATACACTTTGCAAGTGCAGGTGCACTCATTTTCCACAGAGCTTAGTGAATGAGGTAAAGTTCTGCTAATTTTTATTATCCAATCGTGTGCAAGCAAAAAAAAAAAATGTTTTTACATTTTCCATGCACCTGATTGCGTATTCTTTACCAAGTGAAACTTCATTGCATTCACTAAGCTCGGCGCAAAATGAGAGCAACTGTACTTTTAAACATTAATATTTACATTTGTTTTTCTTTCAAATTAAAGATAAAATCCAGGCAGCTAAATACACAGCTAAAAGCCAACAAAGAGTCACCAGATTTTAAAGTCCCATATCCATTTAAATACAACCAATGTGAGATCAGTGCACAATTTTGGCTCCAGAGTTAACTTGTAGGTAATACCCCTCTTTAGTATGTTGCTGTGCTTCTACTTTGTTTTAGGTGCTTCTCGCCCACCACATTGGCAAAGAAATAGTACATTCACCTGTTACTCCAGAAGTTGTGCTGCCCAGGTCCAAATAACAGACCAAAAACACATTTATCAACTGAACCATTTGACCTTACTTTCCAGCTATTTATCTCTAATCTAACAATAATCCAGTCGCAGATGCCTGAACCCTCTTTTGTCGTAAAAGGTCTGTAATTCTGCTCCAACAATATTACAATTTACAAATGTACACCATATTGCATAACCAGACAGATGGCACCACTATTCTCTGTTTCAGTTTTTCAGTATTACTGGTTATCTGCTCGTTCACTGAATATTAAATTTGTGGCATGATGGTGCCAGGGATACATCTACTGGCACACCTCTGATGCACTTGGTGAAGTTGTGAATGAAAAATCTAATGACTGGTGCAGATTTCCTACATCCAATTACAATGCAGTCCAACAAGCCAAGAGGCCCATAAGCTGTAGATACTGGTGCCATACTTGCTGCACAGAATGCATTGCCACTGGGGCACCACGTGGATTTAATAACATAGCAAACACTCAAATAACAAACTCAATATTTGACATATTTTCAATGTCTAGTCACACTTTTAATTTTGACTTACTAAGTAGGCTAGTGTATATAAATGTATTTTATCTTTATCCTTTATAAATATCTTTAGTCGGCAAATGTAAAATCCATATCTTATAGGCAACAACTCTGTTATAAGTCTGTATGATTTCCTAGAAGACTTCAAGTTTCTAACAATGTCTTAAAGTGCATCCCTTTGCCAGAAAGAATAGCTGAATGTCACAGCATACAATTCATAATTTTCCAATTCATGAGGCTTGACTAGCCATTTCAGCGGCATTAAACCAGCAGGATATACACTCCTGAATGTCCCATCAAAGTATCTTTATAAAACATCTATTTATTCACAGCAAACCATTTGCACAATTTATCCTAAATATAGCAATCATGTTTACAGCCCAAACAGGCGGCAATGCCAAATTGGTGGGGTAGTTACCATCCTATAGTTCTACAATTTTCATGATGATGTCATTCATACAAGCAGTTGCAGGCTCACGGGTAAACAGAGCAGAGCTGTTTCTCTAGACCCGGGCAGTTGCGTGCTATAGAAAACGATAGTTTCTATTCTGTGTATGCTTTTCAGTAAGAAATACCATGTCCTAATTTTTTAAGTCATTACATGAAAAATGACGATGGATGATGAGGAAGGGTATTTTTGAAATTAAGTCTTTAGGTATTGTGCCAGCGACAAGATATGTGCAGTCTGTCAGAATCTTCAAGGTAGAAGATTGTGCATACGAGTCAATATGAGTTGAAAAGAATCAAACTGTGCTCCATATATTGGCTAAATACAGATTTTTTCAAGCAGTGAGACGGTTAGGAGTCTTGCTTGCAAAAGCTAGGTGAGGTAAGTGGGGAAAATTACTGGTGGTGTCTCGGAACAATTTGTAAAAAAAGAAAAAATATATAATGCGATGTAGTCCCTGCAAGAAAGGCCATTTCTTCAAAAGATTTGTGTAACTGCTGAAAAATTTGATGTATAGAAAGCTTAACGAGGCAGTATACGTAGCTTGGAGAATGTAAAGAGGTGTCTGTGCATACATGCAACCCTATAATTTCCTACTGCCTATTTTAGATTCCTAATGGCCAATAAAGCAGCCCATCATAATGATTGGCCAATAGGAATAAGGGAGGGTGGAAGGTAGCAGCTAATACCAAAATTGTTTAATTTTTGCCTTCAGAAAGGTGTAGCATTTGGCTTCCACTGCTTTTGGAAGCTGCCATGATGTGTGGGCAGCTGTAGGAAAGTTTTAAGCATCTTAGGCCCCGTACAGACGAGGGGACATGTCCGATGAAAACGGTGCGCGGACCGTTTTCATCGGACATGTCCGCTCGGAGATTTCGGTCTGATGGTTGTACACACCATCAAACCAAAATCCCCGCGGACAGAAAGCGCGGTGACGTGGCGGTGACGTTGACGCCGCCACGTCCGCAAACCAGTAAGTAAAATACTTCCACGCATGCGTCGAATCCATTCGACGCATGCGGGAGATTTCTGTCCGCTGGTTAGGTGTACTAACCAGCGGACATGTCGGACGGACGGGTTTCCAGCCGACAAGTTTTAAAGCCTGCTTTAAAACTTTTGTCTGCTGGAAACCTGTCTGCTAGGCTGTACACACGGTCGGATCTGTCCGCTGAAACTGGTCTACGGACCAGTTTCAGCAGACATGTTCAGTCGTGTGTACGAGGCCCTAAGCACTGTGCTTAAGATTACCACAGTGTCCTTCTCTAGTACAATCTAATACAATAGCTATTTGTCTTCAGGGGTACTGAGAATTTTTTTTTTCTCCAATCACAATTGGACTCAATTATAGCCGATATAACCTCTCAGTTAGCAATTACTGCTATGACCTATCTTAAAGAGGAGCTTCAGGCTGCCTTTTAGAAAAAAAATATATAATAACATAACAAATACTGTAGTCGCTGACCTTTTATATAAGGATACTTACTGGTCCAGGGATCCAGTGATATCCTCACCTGAGCCGATTCTTCAATTGGCTTTAAGTGCAGATGCAGGCACCAGCATCTCTAGTAAGGGAAACAGTAAGTGAAGCATTGTGGCTTCACAGCCTGTTTCCTAATGCGCATGTGCGAGTCATGCTGTACACTGTGAATGGTTCCCTAGTCTTCTGGGACCTGTAATGTGTCCCAGAAGACTGCGAGGGAAGGAGGAGGGACAAATATCTGGCTCAGTTCCCCGCGGCAGTCTGAGCCGGAAGTGGGAGCGGGTATCTGTTAAAACCAGGTATCGGCTTCCCCTCCACCCAAAAAAAATCACACATGTAGCAGTGCAGGGGAGGGGGGGTTGCAAACATCCTTTTTGGGTGGAGCTCCGCTTTAATATGTGCAAATAAAAGCAGGTAAGAATCAGAAATTTAGTTGGCTATAAAGCATTTTAGTGTATATAACTGGCTCGAAAAGCATTGTGTTTTTTTCTAAAAAAGAAGTGGAGATTTGATTTGTGAACGCAGTTTGACCTTACATGCCCAAATGTAAAATTGCCCCTGCCATAAGAACTTTAGTTAACCTTACAACAAAGAACTAGGAATGAGCAACAATTGGGTTGATTTACAAGGGAGGTGGATGGATGAATCCCCCTGTTGTCCTGCGGTATTCTGACAGTGGAGACTTCTCTGCTGTCAGAATAAACTGATCAATGCTGCAGTCAATTGGCTGAAATGTTTTCAGCATTCCCGTTCGAGAGAAGCCAAATGTTAGACTGACTTCTGGGATGACCATCAATGGATCAAAATGCAGTTGGTCTTATTGGGATCAAAAATCAGCCAGGTCAGCAAACGCAACTTTAAGAATAAAAAAACTCTGGTCACAAAGGGGTTAACAAATATTTGAATGCATGATGTAAATTAAAGACAGGCTGTGCCACATGCTTACCAACCAGTCATAAAATAAACAGCTATTTGCAAAGAACCAAGTACTGAACCACCCAAGCAAACTTTATACCACCTAAAAAACTACTAAATGTACTCAAAATTGTACTTTGTATTAAAAAAAAATATATATATATATATCTCCACTCATGGTCACCAGGCCGCAAATCTTATTAGTACAGGAGAAAATGTCCTCCTGCTATGTTCTTCCCAGTATAATGACCCAACATGTGGGAAGTGTCACACACGATAAAACAGAGGTGGACAGCAGGGAAACGTATAATAAATTGCAGTTATATACTGTATATTGACGCAGGCTCCACATAAATATGGCCACTGGCATCCTTTAATTCTAGCCTATCAGTCTGCTCTGACTCATTTAAATGAAAATACTCTGTAAGTAGTGTGGTAGCTCATAGCAGTCCATCAGCATAGATGCTAAATGTATTTAACAGAGATATAGATGATCAGGGAATGTAAAAACATGCATATCTGCATATAAGATAAAAACATCAAAATATGAGACAACAAGTAAATATTAACATAAAGCATTAATTTCATAATAAAAGCTGGAATTCTCACTGAAAGTACACTAAAGTTTGCCTTTCAAATAAACTTGTCTAAACGTGTGCAATTAAAGCTGAGCATGACAAATAATGCACAAGCACAGGCCAGGCTCGTTAACGCGCACTTTCCTGCAACACATGGGCTGCAACCAAACCCTTCAGAGGATGTGGCAGATGGCATTATATGCAAATTTCAACAGTCATACAGATTTGAAGCTTGTTCCCTTTTTCATCTAAGCCTCCCTATTGGTATTTTAATGTGACAGGCAGTCACATCAACCAATTGGACGGTTTGGGAGAGGTAGACAACACAACAAAATTAACAAGTCAAAATCTTGACTTATAAATTCCAACACTGCTTATAATTTTAGCTGTCTTTATTTCCATTTCCTTTTTGTTACTCCATATTGGTCCTTTAATTGTGTGCCTTAAAGCATAGGTTCTCAACCTCAGTCCGCAAGTACCCCCAACGGGCTATGCTTTCAGGTTTTCTTTTACTTTGCACAGCTGCTTTAAATTAATATCAATGACATGGTATCGATAAGAACTATTTTATCTAACTTAAGCTCCCAAAACATGGCCTGTTCTCGGTACTTGAAAACTGAGGTTGAGAACCACTGCATTAAACAACAGGAACACTTAGGAATTATGATGGGGAGAGGACAGACCTAAGCTGGCTGTACACTTTGTGGGTGGTCCTGTTGGTCCCCTCCCACTAAATATCCTTCAAAATTGAAGGAACCGGGTATAAAATTGTTGGTCAATCAGTGCAAAAAAATGCAGCTGCTGTTTGGGGTATTCAGACACCTCATCAGAAGGGTCTGTCCATCCGAGCTGTAAAGCATGGATAGAGGAATCTGTTTAATTTTTCATTCGGCTTGCAAAAAATTTAAATCTATCAGTGTATGGCCAGTCTTAATAAAAACGCAAAGGTCAAGATTTGCATATAAATGAAGCTGCATACTGCATATACCTCTGGATCTAGTCATCATTCTGACATATGGCTTGGCTTCTACGTTTTTCCCATCATAAACTCAGTGTGAATCGCCCAGGTGCAGGACAAGTTTACTTAAAACCATAATCATTACAAGCAGCGAGTTATTTGCCAAGAAAGGATTACTCACATGTTGTGGGTGTGAATGAGCTTGTTCTTGGAGCTCCCTGTGTCGTTGGGGGAGGGGGCATTGTTGGAGGTGTCAACCTGGATTGCGTCTTTACATCCACAGGTGAGTCTGGCATCGTGCAGCGCTTCTCAGTACGATCTGCAAGAAAAAAACACAAACGTAACCCATCATTTCCACGATACAAAATATTTCTCTTCGGCATAAAAAAGTAAAAATCCCCAGCAATCAACGTTATTCCATTAAAAACACGGCTGCAATTTATTTTATTGCGATTAAATGAAAACACCCCAGACGGACTTTACATGAAAACCCCCATCCTATAATCTTTTTAAGGTTTTTAAATTCAATGTGCACAGATGCTTCCAAGAGAAAGCAATAACAGCAGCTGAATTCAATAGCTTTAATGGAAGTATGGAAGTATGGATGTGAAAGGAAGGAATGAAAAGGCAGGACGGTAATGAATCCCCATATGACAGCCCTGACAAACCCCCAACCTGATGCCGTGTCCTACAGGTGAGCTATTGGCAGCGATACGCTTCCTCTCCGGCTCCCCTTGTAAGCAGCACCTGCTGCCCTCTCGGCTGCCTTTTGTTGTGATATTGAGAGACGCGAGGAGCCTGTGTAACGCTGCGAGTCGCCTGGCCCTATTTCCCACCCTATTTTCTCTTGTTTTATTCCAAAGCAACAATGGATAAATACCATATGTCACATAGTAAAAAGCTTTTTCTTTGTTTACACAGCGGCGGATTGTTTATACTTGTTCATTAGGGGGGAAAATGCACAAATAGTCCAGTTGATGCTGCAGCTTAAAAAGAAAAAAGATTACAGGTGTATTCCAATTACTGTAAATATTGCAAGCTGGTGTAATTCACAGTCTGCGGTTCCTGTGTGACAACGCAAGATCCAGACGTGTTATTAGTGCTAGAAGAGGTTCAGTGTGAACGTGGATGGTCGGGAAGGAAAGAACGAGAGGAAGGCAGATGGGAAAAAATAAATAAAAAAACAGAAAACAATATATTTATATATATATATGTATAAAAAACGCGTAACACAATTAACGGTAATATTGAGTGCAGCAAGCCTTTTTTTTTAAAGTAGGTCTACCATAAACCAGACAACATTGTTTTTTTAAAAAGTAACAGCAATTTTTTGACATTTGTGTCTCATTGAAGAAAAATTATCTTTACTCTCTGTCTCACAGACCTCTTAAAAGTAAGGGAAATTCCATCTTAGAAAGTTGTCACTGGGAGCAAGTAGTCCCCATTGGAAGATGTCCCCTCTAGTCGTAAAGAAGAAGTATAGGAATCATTTTTATATTATAATTATACTTACCTAAGTGGTCGATCCGATGCTGTATCTGTCCCCCGCTGTCCCTAAGGAAAAGAACTGAGCGATCAAACACTGCATATCGCTCGGTTCTCCAAGCTCCCTGAGCAGAGACTCAGGGACTGTCAGTTACGGTTGTCTGCTCTCCCCCCCCCCCATGCTCACTGAAGCAGTGGGCTATGGAAAGGGGCGGGAGCGGCCAACTCAGGCTCACGGCAGCTCGCTGAGAGTCTGAGACCGGTCCAGGCATGTGGGCGGATCCCGACCCTATGGTTGCAATCTTTCCCGAGCCTGGAGTGGCTTTGTGATGTCAGCCGACAATGGGCTTTAGCCTGCTGTCTGCTGAAAACGGGGCACAGGAGTGCAGAACAAACTACACTCCTGTGATCCACAGGAGAAGTACAGCCAAACAAGCCCCTTTAAGCCCTGTACACACGGGCCAAATATTGGCTGATATCTGCCAGTGCAACAGAAACCGTCCGACATTCAACCCGTGTGTGTGGCAGCCTATCTGACAGAAGCCAGCTGAATGTCCAGCTTCTGTTGAAGGGGCAGGGCAGAAAAGATCTGCTGATTGGCAGCCAATCAGCACCCTTAGCCAATGGCTGAGAGCACTGACTAGGGTGTTATGGCGGAATGGCAGACCCCCAGTCAGAACACAATAGCTCAGAGGGCAGATTGCTGTACTAACATCAGAAAGTTAGTACCGCAAGCTCCTTGGGTTTTTTCCATTCATACCACTGGGTTGACTGAAAAAAAAAAGTGTGTACCTAGCTTTAGGCTGGCCATAGATGGATCTGTTTCGGAAAACCGATTCCCCTATCCACCCAAGGGAGGTGAATGGAGGAATTCTCCCCACTGTGCTAATGTATTCTGACAGCGGGGGCTCCTCCACTGTCAGAATATACACTGATCAGCGTTGCAGCCAATAATTATACATTTTTCTAATAGTCCTGTTCGATGAAAGTTGAAAGCTAGAGCAACTTCTGTCAAACAGGAACAGCCATAGATGAAACAAAATTCATCTGGTGCCTGATGAATGAGCCGAATTTCTATCCATCTATGGCCAGTTTTATTCTGACAAATCAAAAGTTTAGATTTAAAGTCCTGGTGACAATAGTGAGAAAGGACACAGAGGGGGAGAGGATAAATCTCCTAAGTGGGGACTCTATCCAATATGTCCACAAAAAGTATGACCTTTAGGTATACTTTAGGGTTAGTTCATCTTTAACTATATAAAACTGCCTATGCAGGTAAGATGCACCTGTAGATGCAAACTATGCAGATTTCACTAAAGTTGAATAAGGTGCTATAGGTGTAGGCCATCAACGTACCTCCTGAGGCCAAAAAACTCCCAGGGATGGCGTAATCCTGTCCTGCCTTGTTGCTAGGCTGTTGGCAAGATGCTCCCATCAGATACTGCTCACCTCCACCACCACAGAAGCGAGTTTTCAAACCCTCACACTTCTTCAGAGCCACTGTGATGAGGAAAAGAGAAGAGAGTGCATGTTAGGCGGTTTGAGCTGGAGGTACAGCTGGTGGTGGTGAGCAGTAGAGGCTTAACAACATTCTAGCAACAAGCCATGACAGGGGGATGTCCCTTCTGAACATTTTTCGGACAGACTTTAGAAGGTACGGAAACAGCCTATACCTTTTAGGAATGGCATTATTCAGCTTTGCTCAGGAATGAACTGTATCTACAGGTACCCCTTACCTGCCTAGACATTTTTTTATTTTTTAGTAAAGGTGAACTAACCCTTTAAATGCCATGAAATGGGAAAGTAGATAATTACTTTGCAAAAGTACCATTCTCAGTTTACTGCAGTCCACATCCAGACAGGGCAGACCTTGGTCAAATGCATAATTAAGGGTCACACAGAATGGGCTTCAGGATGCTTTTCTTTACGTGCCAGGTTATAGTGGTTGGTAAATTGCCAGGGATCCTGAAAGTGCTAGTCCAATGCACCTTACAAGCATGAGATGGACTATGAGATACATACAGTTAATTAATAAACATAAGACTATTTAAATAAATACCGTATTTATCGGCGTATAACGCACACTTTTTTCCCCTGAAAATATGGGGAAAATCACGGGTGCGCGTTATACGCCGATACTGTACCTGTGTGTACCTCGGCTCGGAGGGGAAGGAGGGGGACGAGTGCCGCCGAGCGCCGCAGGAAATTATCGCGCCGTCTCTCCTGTTTACTCAGCACACGTCACACACACATTCCCGCTTCCGCCACCGGCATTGGACCAGTGTTCTATCAATCACAGAAGCTGGTCCAATGCCGATGGCGGAGGCGGGACTGTGTGTGTGTGTGTGACTGCCGCCGAAAGAACAGGAAATGACGGCTCAGCTCGGGTGACGGCTCGGCGATTCCCACGAGAGAAGGTGAGGCTGCATAGGCTGTATTTGGGCACAGGCTGCATTTGGGCACAGGCTGTATTTGGGCACAGGCTGCATTTGGGCGCGGCTGAATTTGGGCACAGGCTGAATTTGGGCACAGGCTGCATTTTTGGCATAGGCTGCATTTGGGCACAGGCTGCATTTTTGGCACAGGCTGCATTTGGGCACAGGCTGCATTTGGGCACAGGCTGAATTTGGGCACAGGCTGCATTTGGGCACAGGCTGCATTTGGGCACATGCTGAATTTGGGCACAGGCTGCATTTGGGCACAGGCTGCATTTGGGCACAGGCTGCATTTGGGCACAGGCTGAATTTGGGCACAGGCTGCATTTGGGCACAGGCTAGGCTGCATTGAGGCTGCAGATGAACCACAAAATTAAAAAAAAGTTTTTTTTTCCTGAAACTTCCCTCTGAAATTGGGGTGCGCGTTATACGCCGGTGCGCGTTATACGCCGATAAATACGGTAGACACAGACACAAAATTCTTGTTGGAACCAAATAGCAGGGAATTTATGTCTAATCCTAACTGTAAGATAACATAGCAAATTGTATAATACTAATAATCTGAATAACCAGATAGCCTAGCCTTAAAAGACCTGGATAACCAAACGAAAATAAACAAGTAATGACCAAAAATGTATATTTTGTACCTCCAGCACTATCCTGGAAGACTAACCCCACTATCAAACAGCCCAACAAGTCCATAAAAAGGGGGTAGAGTCAGAAAGGCTCATTAGGAAAGCCTGTAGGGGTCTACATTAATGCCACAGCGAGTATCAAATTCATCCAAATCTACAAGAAGTTTCAACCAGCAGTTTTCAGCTGCAAGATTCAGTTAATAGCACAGTGTTCATTTCCTTATGACACGGGGGCTTTGTTATTCGCTAGTGGCCCCTCCATGACATAAAATATTAATTACAGAGGGCAACAAATCACAACCCTCAAAAATGTTATAAAATTAATAAATGGCCTAGCAACATTTTATGTTGAGAACAAAGATTTATATCTGGTATTATCAAATCGTGGTCCTGAAGCTTTTCCGGAAAAGAACCGCCAAGGCATGACCATTGGCTGGGGATATGTTGCCCCTTGGGTGTAGGCAGAGTATACGTTTCCCAGCTTTACATTCTCGACAAACACTGAAAATAGGCTTTCAGTAAGCTGGGTTCCTATGGGCTGTATATAAGGAAATCTCTTTATGTAAATCCTCTGGCCACAAAAAGCTTCTTCTTCTTCTTGAAGCATGCTGGTCTTAGATGGACATGAAAGAAAACTGCAGAGCCTTTTTACTGGGTTAGCTCATTCTTTGTGGGTCAAGTTGGTTCAAATGAATAAACAATGGAGTCTTCATCTGGGATCATTAGCTAAAGGATCTCAGAAGTGGGCTGAGATGATGCCTAACACCTGTGTACTAGATTTTCTCAGCAAGCTATTAAACTAAATGCAACCCCAACCCTTGGCTGCACAAAGGAGAAGTGTGTGGCTCTTGATGAATATGGTGGAATAAGGCCAAGAGACAACTCATATGACGTGATGTTCATTTAAATAGGCACAAGCTGATGCCGATAACAAACTGTAAAACTTTGTAAACACAAGCTTCCTATGAGAGTAGATATTAAAAAAACAGAACTCTGTAAATCTTTGTAGTGATTTTTGCAAGCATTTTTTTTTCCTGGTGCAGCTGTGCATGGTAGCCAATCAGCAACTTCAGCTTGTTCAAATAAACTTTGACAATAAATCCTGAAAGCTGATTGGTTACCATACAGAGCTGCACCGGATTTTGCACTTTCCGGTTATAGTAAATCACCCCCAAAGTGTTGATAATGGAGAGACTGTAACATTATCAAATGAAGTGGCCCTAAAATGACATTTGTGTTTGCTGTTTTTCTTTACGTAGTCCTTACTTTAATCAAAAATAGCAGTTATGAGCCTACTGAATAAAACAATAAGAAGAAGCATGGTGTAAAGCAGGGGTAGGCAACTTTAAAGAGATGGAGATCTACCTGAACAACATGGGTGAAGTCAAAGATCACGGACCCTTACACCCGATTAAAACCTCTAATTGCCGTACAACCATATTGCAACAATTGCGTGCATTGCATGGCAATCATAGGTTTAAATCAGGTGGTGAGAGGCAACATGTTGCCTTCTCACCACCTGTCAGACAGACTCGGATCACTTTTCAGAAGAGCAGCAGTGTCTGCTACACTTTTGAATGAGCCCTTAGATGCATTCGGCATCAGCACCCTTAGGGCTAATGCACACATAGCTTTGGGGTGGGGCATTAAAATTCCTGCATTCAGAAAGTCCACCCACAGGATAAATGCAGCAAACTTGCAGGAAAGCTGCAGGTACACTGCACAGCACATCAGTGTGAAAGCAGCCCTATACTATTATGCCCAGTGAATTGCTTCGAAAATGACCTGAAGAACGCTGGAGACCGCTAGCAGGGATAAGAGGTGGCGTACAGTTGGTACAACTCTGCATGGGACAGGAGCCATGGGCTCCTGCTGCGGTCAATCAAAAGCTGTGACACGTAGCGGGGCCGAGTTCCACTGTCTGTGTCAATGGACGCAGGAGCAAGCCTGCATGGGTGCCCCCATGGACATCGGTTTACCGTGAGGGCACCCAATGAAGAGGAGAGGCCTGGAGCACCTGCCGGAGACCCCAGAAGAGGAGGATCAGGGCTGCTCAGCTTGCACAGAGCAGGTAAGTATAGGCATGTTTGTTATAAAAAAAACCAAAATAAAACGTTTACAATCACTTTAAGCTCCGGTGGGCGGAACAAAATATGTCAGGGGGTGTGGCTTTGGAAGAGACTTATGGGCTTAGGCCATTTTCAAGTTTTCTTTGATTTATTCATCACTTCCGATGAGCACCTTTGGCATCTTGCACCTTTCTACCTGGTGACTGCAGAAGTTTGGTTTCCCCAGCTTGAGTGGCATCCATAATCTATCACCAAGGTTACGGTTTGATGTAATGGCTTAAAAAGTATTAGCTGGGGTTTGGCTTCAATTTATTAGCACATCTAAATCTGCTAGTACCTCCACCACCCCCCCCCCTTAGACTGACAATGCTGCTGTCCAAAGGTGTCCCCTTGTGCTCCTTCATCCAGGATGCAGGCACACCACTACAGGGAGGTGTGTTACTGGCCAGATCACCAGGTGAAAACAGAAGGAAAACAAAATCTAAAAATAAAATTAATGAATGCAGCCACCACAGCTAATGATTGGTAAGCTGCAATATATTGATTTTTTTTGCTGTGGGTTTAATACTGATTTCATTATATAATAACCAGCTGACCATGATTTTTTTTTTAGATACGTTTTATAAATCACTCATTCATGGTTTCAGCAAATGCAATGAACGAATAAAGAGATTTGTCCTGCTACAAGTGTCTAACTAGCTGGGAACAATATGAACATAGCCAGTCTATTAACCACTTCAGGCCTGGGCCAATTCTGACACTTTGCTCCTACATGTAAAAATCATATTTGTTTTGCTAGAAAATTACATAGAACCCCCAAACACTATATATGTTTTTTTTAGCAAAGACCATAGAGAATACAATGTCAGTCATTGCAACTTTTTATCACGCACAGTATTTGCGCAGAAATTTTTCAAACATGTTTTTTTGGGAAAAAAACTATTTCATGCTTTAAAAAAAACAGTAAAGTTTGCCCAATTTTTTTTGCATACTGTGAAAGAGAAAGTTATGCCGAGTAAATAGATACCTAACATGCCACGCTTCAAAATTGCACACGCTCATTTTTTGAGTTACAGAGGAGAACTACGGCTAGAATTATTGCTCTCGCTCTAACCCCTGATGTAAAACGCTGCTCAAACTGTTGGCGCTATATAAATCCTGTTTATTAATAATAATAATAATAACGTTTGCGGCGACACCTCACATGTGTGGTTTCAACACCGCTTTCATATGTGGGTGGGACTTACGTATGCATTCGCTTCTGCATGCGAGCACACGGGGACAGGGGCATTTTAAATTATTTTTTTCCATTGTTAATTTTACTTAAAAAAAAAATTGATCACTTTTATTCCTATTACAAGGCATGTAAACATGCCTTGTAATAGGAATATGACATGACAGGACCTCTTTACAGTGAGATATGGGGTCAATAAGACCCCACATCTCACCACTAGGCTGAGAAGCCTAAAAAAAAAAGGTTTTCACTTCACAGCCCGAGCCATAACATCGCGCCCGGCCTCCGACTATCATAGAGACTCTGGCAACCATCTGGTAAATGGGAAATCTCTGTGATCATCATCCGGGCCGGCGGATCCGTTCTCCGACTCGCCGATCGCAGCGGTGAGTGCAGGCATCATTCAGATATACCACCACAAAGCCGAGGACGTCATATGATGTACCCTGGGCGCCAAGTGGTTAAAAATGGACAAAGAAGACAAGTGGTTGCCTCTAGCTGCCATATACCAGTTTAGCCAATTAAAGCAAGCATCTAAATTGTTTCACAGAGTAACACCTCCACTTTTCCCTGCCGTCAATAGATTTACTTGCAAAATAGTAAATTTAGGAGCCAATGACAAGTATACATTTTCATCACCCTAAAAGCAAATTCATCTTCTGTTCTGCCCCTCACTAAATCCATTCTTTGCTCACCTCAGTCAACCTTTGCATCACTGCCAGTCATGGAATAAATTGCTTTTAGCTCAGTCTGCTAGAGACTGAAGGTGACAATTAATGCTCACCAACTAAATAAACCCAAGTATTCCTCTCCTGCCAAGGAAATAAAGATAGGAGAACATTTGCCAGAATGTGTGTACAGATAGCAGAGAGAACGCTGGTCCATCTGGAATGCATTCTGCTAGCACTCACTCTGAACTATAGCAGGAGACTGCTCAGAGACCCAGATTCGAAACATGTGGGACCAGTAAAGGGAGGAGGGTTCATTTCGGCAGAGATCTTTGTACAGAAATAAGGCACAATGTGTATCCTCTAATTTGACTATTTACAACAAAACATCATTCTGTCATTTGGAAACAGCCCAGCTAATCTGTTTTCACTTAAAAGAATTATCCAGTAAAAGACTCTTGTTTAGAATAAAAGACATATCTGCCAAGGATGGAAGATGGCTGCACGGTGGTGATATAGTGGCTAAAACCAGCTTTGCTACTTGGCTGCCACATGTATAAAAGCTTCCTAATCTGTTTTCTGTGAAAGAATTATCCAGTAAATGGCCATCATTAAGAAAAAAATGACCTCTCAGCCAAGGAAACAAGATGGCTACACAGTGGGGTCAAAATGTCTCACACTAGCCTTTACCAAATGCTGGACTCCAATCGGACAACAAAAAACTGGTACCCGTGACAGATTTAGGTTATGTTGATTGTTTTTCACTTTGGCCCCCCTATTCCGGTCTTTCTGTGGACTATGGCTTGAGGCATGTTGTTTTTATGACACATTTAAATAACGAGTTTGAATATGTTTTTGGTGTCGTACAAGGGCTTTTGTTGGATGTTCTAGTTGGATGAAATAAAGAACTGGCAAGGATTCCATCAGGCCTCTACCAAGGAATTTGGCTGTCAGTCAAGATCTAGCTTAGAATGGAGACTCGTGTCTGACCAATCAGGATTGAAACCCAAAGGTCACTGAATGGAGGCCAAAATGATACCATCTGCTTCTCGTTTTACATTCAGAGCAATCGGTTCATGATGGAGATACATGGTGATATAATGGTTCAGACTAAATCCTCATACATGCATACAAGCCTCTGGTGAAGTAGGAGATTTAGAAATAAATTCAGGAATATGTTAAAGCATGCAAAAAACGATGGCATTTGTTTCGGATTACAGCCAAAAAAAGAAAATACAGAGGAACTGCAGGATAGAGAATAACAATCACATTACAGAAAAAGGAATTCGTAACTTAATTTGTCATTTTAGCTCACATTTTTCTGAAAATGTTCATTTCAGAAATGTAACGATCACATAGGACCTGTATATACTTTATTTTTTTTTCACATTAAATGGATATTTATAGATTGAAAAACATCTATTTTTCACGAATAGGTATTTTATCTCAGAAAACTGCATGTTGTCTCTGCCTCCTCCTTTATTACAAACTTCCTAGAATCTTATAATTATTACCAGTCAAAATCTAAGGGAATTTTAGCAGGCAATAACCTTGGCGAAAATCTTAATGAATTGACTGAACTGAAACAAATTTGATGCTCATGGTTCAAGTGACCTCTGCTGCCCTCTGTGGCAGATAGAAGAATTACAAAGCTATGCCGCGTACACACGACCGTTTTTAATGTCATGGCAAAAACAACGTTTTTCTCGACGTGATTCTTGTCACGTATGATGGCACGATAAAGGAGAAGTTCCATTCGAATGGTGCCACCCTTTGGGCTTGATTATGCAAATTTCCCTTCTCATAACTTGCACGTTTTTTTCCCCCATCGTTGAAGCTTACACACGACCATTTTTCACATTGCGAAAAATGCTCTGGAGCCTACACACGATCGTTTTTAATGACCAATTTAAAAAATTGCATTTTTCTCGTCATGAAAAATGGTTGTGTGTACGCTGCATTCGATTTCTTTGTGGGGACGAATGGTAAACACAAACAAATCAATAAGCTATACAAACTAATAACCAGGAAAAGTTGCTCAATTGACATTCATTCTCTAATAGGTAAGCAAAAGGCTAACAACTGCAGGGCACACATTTATACTCTTTATAAGGAATTTTTCTTTTAACTCATGACAGACACACGCTAATAAAATATTTTCATGATATACCTGAAATAAAGGGCAGATACACAATAATTTGCCATTAAATTACATTCCTAAGGTGTATGTAAACGCTGATGAAATTCTCGTTCAAGGGGCAATATTTCATGAAAGCATTAAGTTAGATCTGTTTGATAAATACAAATTAACCCTATTGATCCTGCCAGATATTTTGTGAGCAGCAAACTTCTGCTCTTTGCCTGTGCTGCACTGATAGCAGTTACATTGTTTCCAGCTATCTCTGTAGACTACAAAACACCTCTCCCTATTTTATGGAAAAGAGAAATCTCCACAATGGGATACAGATGGTGGGTGTCAGGTGTTATAACCCTTCCTTAGGCCTCATTCACACAGACGGACCGTTCGAGTCCGCCTGTCAGTTTTAACGGCGGACCTGAACGGCCGCTCCATGCATCCCTATGGAGCGTCGGATATCAGCAGAGACATGTCCGCTGACATCCGACCCTATCCGATCCGCTAAAAACAGACGTATGGGGGCACGTCTTCATCCGTCCATGGCGGATCGGATCTGGTAAGATCTGATGAAAACGGACATGCTGCCGTTTTCATCAGATCGCTCCATAGGAAACAGCAGGGCCCAACAAGCCCCTCCCCGCTCAGTGAGCAGAGAGGAGCTCGGCTTGTCATCCGTCGGCTCAGCGGAGATCTGCGGACTGATCTCCCGCTGAGCTGGCGGGAGCAGGCAGACTCTGTAGCAACGGAGTCCGCCTCGTGTGAATGAGACCTTACGTTATCCAAAATGAAACAACGTTTTTCATATAGTGCGATTTTACGCAATCCCTGTCAACATCTATAGGAACCTTAGTTGTCCATTGAACCCTAGTTGCCCATTGAACACTAGTTGTCCATTGAACCCTAGTTGTCCATTAAACACTAGTTGTCCATTGAACCCTAGTTGTCCATTGAACCCCAGTTGTCCATTGAACACTAGTTGTCCATTGAATCCTAGTTGTCCATTGAACCCTAGTTGGGAAAGGCTGATCTAAGGTTTCCGTAGGCATGTTACATTTTTTATTATGCCTTGATTAAATGAGTTGCAGAACTAGAAATACAAGGAGAATTCTTAACAATTAAAATACTCCTCACTTTTTTTATATATATGAACTATAGTTTTTCTAAAGCAAGATGTTCAACGGATTTTAATGAGTCCAAGATTCCTGAAATAAGAGAAGAGCGTTGCCTTGTGCTGTTGTGCTGTGTTTATGCATAGTTGGAGAACACATATCATTAACTGTCTCCTGGGCTAAATGAAGGCCCTTTGATCAAGCTAACAGTTGACATGAGTGTTGGGTCCTGCTCTGTTAGAATGAGTCTGGCCTCCATCCTGGGTCTTTTTACCAATAAGTGTTTCCAAGATCAAGCTCTTCCTCTGTAAATAAGACCCACAACTCACTAACGTGTCAGGAACGCTTTGGTAAAATATAAATTATATCATTTATTTAGTATGTGTGGTTTTACAGAACAGTTAAACAATGTCTCCGAACCACCCCGGCAGTGTGCTGTGTCTCCAGGTCAAAGGTACCCTGGATGTTTACCTTATGGAAACAATATGGAATCTATAAGCATTTCAATTGGGACTTTAATGTCAAATCTCAAGTTTTTTTTCCTTTCCTTTCCCAGATGGAAAAAATATATTGCGCAGTATTCATTCACAGATGTCAGCCGCATTAAACACTTCCATATGTCTAGGAGGACGAGTTTGCTCTCACACAAAAAAGTAAACATTTTAATATTTATGTTTTAAGGAATTCATGGACATATGAAAAGAGTTAATACATGTTCCATTGTCTGACTGAAGGGCAGGGAAAAGTCAGAGGACTGTACAGAGTCCTAAGCTATTGTCCAGTATATAAACACTATATTTCTATTTTATTCATTTTATAGCAACAGCAGACTCCACAAAACGTACGCAGGCCATTAACATCAATCCCTGCATTTCAAGGAGCTTACAATGAGGTCCTTGTCCTTATTCATACAGCTACATGCACACACTAGGGTCACTTTAGGTGGAAGCCTGCTGTTTTTGCATTGTAGGTAGAAACTAGAACACCCACAGAAAACCCACAGACAGCACAGAGGGGATAAAGACAGACATTCAATGAGATATGAACCAGGACTACCACCAAAAATGAATGGAACCAGGACTACCACTGAGCGCAAGCATTCCAAATACATTGCTACCAGGCAATAATTGCACTTAATTAAAGTGTTACTAAACCCAGGACCCTTCATTCACTATATCTGATCTCCCACAGTACACAGAACATGGAAATGCAATAGTTTTAGTAACTATAAATACCTTTTTCCATCGGTAGTTAGAGCAGTCTTGTGACTTCTATCAGTGTCCAGCAGAGCACTGGTTAAAGCTTGTAGGAGACTTCATTCTCCCCTGGCTGTCCTATGAGGCTGCAGGACCCCTGACCCTCTGTTCGGACAGTGCTGAATGGCCCTGTGCTGATCAGATGCACTCTCCCAAGAAAAAAAAATCCCTAGCAATACACACCAAACTGAGCATGTGCAGCTTGCCCCCACGGCTCTGTTCTATCACGAGAGGGATTGAGGACAGTGGAAGAAGAGAAGAATCAGAAAAGACAGGATCAAACAGCCTTTTTACACAATGCAGAGTATTAACCCTTTAGGTTCCACAGTGAGTATAACAATCATGCTTTACTGCATATACACACATATTTTATTTTTGTGGGTTTAGTAACACAATAAAGCAAACTTTTCCCCCAAACACAAAAATTTATGGTGAATGCCACGCTGCATGCACATCTATAATCCTCCGCAAGTAATTTTTAGAATAAAAAAAAAAGTTTTTTGCAAAGTTTCATTTTTGGTTTAGGCACTTTCTGGTTTAGTGAGGGACTGGGGACATAGTCAGGGCCTCACAGCTGCTCCCTGGAAAGTCACCAGTGCCATCTAAAGAGAGATTGCCTGATCTTGCACCACGTTTGTTTTAGAACTGGCACATGCGGTGTACGACCTAAACTGAAGTATTATCTGCATTGGTAGATTCTGGAGTTAATGTATCAACTAAACTAGTAGAACTGGCGCCTGAAGCATTTCGAAAACAAATGTATTATCTACACAAGTTGATCCTATGATGCATGTATCGGTTCAAAAAAAATAAAAAAAATATTATCTGCAATGGTAGCTGGTACAGAAAATGCAGCAATTCTGGATCAAATGTATCAACTAAACTAGTGAATCGCACGACACATGATGCAAATGTCCGTGAAGAAGCCGGCATTTATAAAATTACAGTGTTGGTTTTACATACAGGGAGGAGAATAGACCACAGAGACTAGAGAAGACACCAAAGAAAGAAAGGAGGCCTATTAGATTGAAAGCTCTCACGAGCAGGGACCTTCTAACTTGTATTGAATTGTATTGTAACTGTACTGTGTCCTTTGGCAAACTGCTGCCACTATATTAGTTCTGAATAACTCATTTTATTGTTTATGTTGTCATTTTTTTTTTTTTTTACAAGGAGATATCTGAAATCTTAAATCGGTAACAAAATTCAGTTGTCAACACAACAAAATACAAAATACCGCAAAATACCACAACATAAGATAATATAACATGCCAAACTGTTGTCTTCTGAATCCAGAATGATTTTTTACATTTCTATAGCTATTAAAACAAATGATATAGCTGAAGAAACAGCATTAACCATAAATGGAACAGTGATAAAAAATGCAGAGTATCAAGGTAATTAAGCACACATTAATCTCATTGTTGTAGTCCATACGTCCATAACAATTTACGGCTGTGAATGTGATGCTTTGAAATCATCAGTCTCAAGTTCAGGGAGACTAAACTGTCTGGCGAGCCAATGTGACCGCTGAGGACCCAAGAAGATAAATCCAGAGCGAATGCCAGCTGTACAATGTTCTCCTTTCACTGTAATAAATGGGACTTGTCTAATTAGATGTGCAGATGTTAACAGCACTGCTGGCCATCGTGAAACATTTCAAGAATCTTGTAAGTGCTGACAATACTAGTTTGGATTACCCACACTGCCTCCAACATCCCTCTTTAGAAACCTAAGCCTGTTGTAGTGCTTTGAAAAGTTAAGTGTTGAAGAAGCAGTGAAAACATGTCATGTCTTAAAGGCTGATGTTCCAGTACAGCTGAAGCTCAGTAACAGCAGCAACAGGCTGTCAGCCCTTAGTGTGCCAAGTGTGTCATGTGACCTTAGGCACGTCACCAAAAAGTGGACTTCAGCGAAAGCTGCTAGGACTCTTAAGGGAAACTCTTTAGGCTTCTGCTATGTAAAGACCTCATGTATACTGAGGAATTCCTCTGCACATATGTTTAAAGGGTCTGTCTTACCCATAAGTGATATTTTAAATAAAGATGGAGTAATAAGACAACAATAATAAGTCTGGCGCCAGGGGACTGGGACATGGATTTCTCTGGGAACAATGTGTGGTATCCTACGGGAGGCCAAAGAGCAGCTGTGTGGATAAACACACCACGAGTGGTGTGAAACAAAGTACAAGCATTCGAAAACAATCACAACTAGAAGCGCTGATCAGAACCATCCCGTATGGACAAATTCTTAGATGAAGTCAGTAGGATAAAATAATAACATCATTATGATTTTATCCTACCGACTTTATCTAAGAATTCGTCCATACAGAATGTTTCCAATCAAGGCTTCTAGTTGTGCTTTTTTTTGAATAGTTAAATAAAGATGGAGCCTGGTTGGCTGAGTTTCATATGTAGCCTTGATACCCTCCTAAAGCAACTTTAAAGTCTATTTTTTTTAAAGCAACAAACATGTTATACTTACCTGCTCTATGTAATGGTTTTGCCCAGAGTAGCCCAGATTCTCCTCTTCTCGGGTCCCATGGTGGCTCTCCTAACTTCTCCCTCCTGCCACGTCCCCACACAGCAAGCAGCTTGCTTCACGGCACCCGAGCAGGCGTGTTACCGAGCCATGGCTTTTTTCACACATGGAGCCACGGCTCAGCCCTGCCCCTCCACCTCCTGATTGGCTTAATGGCTGTGATTGACATCAAGAGTGCAACATTGTGATTGATAAGGAGTGCGAGTCCCCAGAGAGACAAGGTTCTCGTGGGCATCACTGGATTGAGAGGGGGCTCAGGTAAGTATTCTGGGGTGGGGGCTGGGGGGTGCTGCACAAAGAGAGTTTTGCATAGAATGCATGAAGGTAAAAAAACTTGTGCCTTTACGACCACTAATATCTACCAGCTTTAATGCCCACATTTTTTTCTGTTCGCCTCAGATTTTTGCCCATTATTGCACACCTTCTAACTCCTGTTGCATTCACCATATTATAAAATTATTATTAACTAAACAAGAAGGGCAAAATCCCCACCTAATGGCCATAGCATGTATGCAGAATTAAGAACAGAGGATCTCACCAAATAATGTCCCCAACAGATAGAAGAAAGTGTCAGGTGGTTTAAAGCCTTAGGATTTACCAAAACTGGTATGTCAGTTGACTGTTTTGGGTAGACAGACCTTTTAACATGAACTATGTTATCAAAATCATTTACAGCAATTGCATGTGTGGCCAACTATAGAGGTGAGTGGGGAACCTGATGTTAAAGGGGAACTAAACCCATCGATTTAACAGTTTCAAAAAATTGTTACAATCCTGGCATGACGGGAATGCTAATTGTCACATTTGCTTGTGTTTTCAACCAAACTGTCAAACTATGAAATGGTTGGTGTCATAAAAGATCACACCATAGCAGTTGCAGATCAAACAAAGGCTAAGATGGCAGCTTCCTAGGCTGAAAAGCTGATCAAACACCAATTTTTTTGATCCGCCTGCAGACTGACCAAAAAAAAAAAACTGAACAAATTTCCCTATCCACACAATCAAGGTGAATAGGGCAATCCACCCTGCCGTGTCATTGTATTCTGACAGTGGGACTCTTCTGCCGTCAAAATAAACTGATCAGCGCTGCAGCCTGATGGAAGCAAAATTTTCCACCAAGCCTGTTAGAGAGCAGTCAGCCCTTATTGACTTCTCTCAAACAAGAATGGCCATAGATGAATCGAAAATCAGTCAGTCCCTGCTAAATTGGCCAAATTGTAATCAATCTATGGCTAGTTTAATAGTTTATAGATAAAAATGAACTTGGCATTGTATGGGCATACAAGATCGCATTCTGCTCTTGCCAATTTAAAAACTTTGGAATAAATTCAACAGATATAATTAACACCATCTAAAACATTTACAACTGGCCAACCATACTCAAGCCAATAAAGCAGAGTTAATAAAAAAAAAAAGAACTGCACACCTTTTGTAATGTTCAGCAATTCTTATTCTGACTGTACTCTTCCATAACGCACCACAAATGTACTTAGCCAGCATAACCATGCTAAAATTACACAGACAAGAGCACATACATATAGAAAACACCAGTCTCCTGTGTGTCAATATGCCATATGAATTAGTGGGAAAATAATTAAAATATAATGCTTTTAAGCAGGCTAATAAATAGAGCAGAGGCTGTTAAACTGATGATGAACCTGTCTGGGGTCAAACACTCACTTACACTGTGCAATAATGATGTTCTTTCTGCACAGCCTTTAAACGCTTCATGTTATTTACAAGCTCTACTGTAAGTGTTGACAAGCTAATCCCACTGATGCCTTTTGCTGTACATCTCTGTGCTCCGTGAAGGGTGACACCAGGGTAATTCTGTGACTGGGATCTATTAGAATTTCAATTCAGCAGGCCAAGTGAGACAAATAAAAATACCAAAGTACCAAAGTATGCATGTCAAACTAAGTGTATGTAAAACCAATGCCTTCCTTGTTTGGACAAGGTTACAGCTGGTTACCAAAATTATATGTTTAGGACCAAATACTACCTGTGTATTTTCATACATATTGGTGCTAGAAATGAAAACAGACTGAACCAAAAAAAAAAAACACACCAATCACTCTACTTGACTCTTGTCAAGAATGAGCTGTGAGTACTGCATTTATATGGTCGCTGATTTTTGCTTTAGCTTCACTACATTTACTGTATATGGTCACCTGGGTTTGATCCCAAGCCATACCCAAGTAATCCGCCACATACTGAAGCAAATCACATAAATGTAAACCTGCCATGTCACACAATAGGGTGTGCAGTTGGTTGGCTTCATTACTTTGAGTCTACAAACCAGAACAAGTTTGCAGTAAAAAAAAAAACATATATATGGAAAAGAGTCAGAAGTCCTTATCTGTATATGTATTCCAGGTTTGTGGCTCAAAGCAAGATTCTAGCATTTTCAGAAAAGGTCAACAACAGCAGCCTCTACGTTCCTCGCCTGACAATCGAATTCCTTCTGCTGTGCTTTAAAACGGTCTTATAGCAGGATAGCAGGACACCAGACATGAAGATCTTTGGTGCAGTTTATATATGGTGGCCTAAATACAAACTAAAAAGGTCATGGCTTTGATTATGGAATATGTGTAAAAAAAATGCATCTAAGGGCAAAATAGGTATCGGTAATTGGTATCGGTAAATACTTGAGAAAAAAACTGGTATCGGTACATCACTTAATATAATACATAATAAAAGATCTGCATACAAAGAATCCACATACCAAGGTGCCTCATTGGTCACACTCTACAAGACTACTGATATGAACACAAATAAATACATTGAAAGATGATTACTTGGAGACCAAACCATCGCTCTTTTAGATACAATACCACCAGATTTACACATGGCAGCCTTCTAATGCCATCTCCAAAACAAAAAATTAAAAGGTCAACACACAATTTCCCAGCACTAAGAAGCAAAACGAACCTGTTAAAATGGTTTATTAATATATAATAAACAGAGGTGTATATTGTGCACATAGTAAATTCCTGTCTCATTGTGAACCTCCCTCCCTTTGTACTTCTAGCCACAAAAGCTGAAGGTGCATAATGCACAATCTCCAAGCACGCAGCAATAAGGATTGACTAAAACAGTTTACAATTCCTGGTCTTATTATGCACCTCATTTTCTAGTTATAACCACAAAATATGAACGTTCAGAACAAACAATCCCAGAAAAAAGCAGCAAAGAAAACCTATTAAAACAGTTTTATGACTTAGAATCAAAATCCAGGTCTGTATTGATTATGTCGTGAATTACTCTCCCATTGTGCACCTCCCTTGCTGGTTATGAGCTCACTGGGCAGCTGCCATTTTCTTCTGATCTCTCATGTTCCATAGGGTAAAATAAGCCTTTAATGCATGACCTCAATGTATTTATTGCTATATGTCCCTGTGTCAATATTTAAATTGATGTCTTATGTAGCTTTAATGTGTATTTGCAAATGTAAGCAACTGAGACCTCTATTTTTATTATGAATTAAAAACGGGTATAATAGAGTTGTTTTTTTTTTTTATAGGGCTGAGTGCTTAGGAATTTAGTTTTTGTGTAGTGTGCACTTGGTGAATTACCCTTCTTATTGTGTATTTCCCTAGCTGGGTATGAATTGATTAAGCAGCTTGCCCTTTACTCTTTGTGTTTCCTAATTAGACAGCGGTACTTTTAATCTGAATGTACCAGTTATGTTCCAAATACAGTGATTAAGCGTCTCACTGCAAGTGATCTATAGCAATACTGGAGATGTTATTATTGGTTGAGCTGTATTTCTGTGCCATCCCTTACATTTCCATTAGGATGAAAAGCTTTTCTTTAGGATAACTTACCTCCTTGCTAAGGGCACAGCAGCAGCAGTCATTCAGCCCCCAGGGAGAGGAGCTGGATGACTTGAACATTTTGCTGATGCACGGCTGGCTTCAGTCCTGAATTCCAATATAAAAACAGAAAATGACCCTCAATTATCTCTGCACATGTTGGTATAACAGCCCGCTTATCAATGGCAAATTGCCAGTTACTGTGAAAAATCTTATACATAGCATAATCCTGTTAACGATTGATTTTGGGGGAGTAAAATGAGCACACTTCTATTGCAGATACACAGATCAGAACAAATCCACGGCAAGCACAATTTAAAATCATTATATGGACGGGCTGAAGGACTGAATGTAGATTGCAGCGTTCACGCTGAATACAAACTGAAATGTAATGCAATTAGAAGGACAAAGCATTACTGGTGAATAATGAAAACCCAGCTGCACACACAAAAACACGTATATATTTTACTCCTATGTTTAAGGTCATCAAGGATGATTATTATGGTGTACTCACACTAGGGTTTATGAACTGTGCCCCAAGCACGCTTGACCCCAAAACCCAGTTCGTTTGACTAGTGTGATCCCTCCACACTGTGCTTGGTTGTAGTTGAGTGTACTGCACCCCTGCCTGCTTGAAAGAGGCACTTTGGAGGACTTTTCTTTTGGGCTTAGGCAAAATATGCATCTGTGCGATCCCTAACTGTGTCTAAACATGGATATTGAACGCTTGAGCAGCTTTGATTTGTGACCACTCCGGTAGTAAGGGTACAGATGATTTAAGCTTGCTCAGGCCAAGCAAAATGTGAGTTGAGGAACTGTGCTTGGGCCTGGCACAAGAGGTGTGCAGTTCAGCAGGGGAGTGGGAAGGGCGAAAATCGTGCTTGGGCAAGATATAAGGCAACCATATCTAGTTGCATAGTAAGGTTGAATAAAGACACCAGTCCATCTAATTCAACCTTTGTGGAGGGTGTGTATATTATGTCTCTACCACTTTCCATATCCCTGTATATTGTGTTCAATAAGATGCCCATCTAACAGTTTTTTTATTAAATTAATAGTTACATAGATGATAAGATTGAATAAAGACACCAATCTATCCAGTTCAACCTGTGTGGTCATGGGTGTGTGTATTATGTCTCTACCACTTCCCATATCCCTGTATATTGTTTTCAGAAAGATGTTTTTAATTAATAGTTACATAGTTGGTAAGATTGAATAAAGACACCAATCAACAGAAGGTGTTGCTTTTTTTTGTTCCTGCATACTGGGGGGGGGGGGGAATGCTCGACTAACCCAAATGGAGGAGGTGCCTCCTCTATGGCAAGAAAGCCTTTGCATCTCTCTGGCTATAGGTATAATACGGAGATCAGACTTTGTAGTATGATCTTTGGAATGGGGGGTAGCTTACTGTTAACCAACACTTCTTATGCCAACCTTCTTTTATTGAAAATATTTAAGATTTTTTGGCATCTCAGTTCTGCTGATCTCCTACGGCCTCCTTAAGGCTGTATTCACAAAGTAATGCAGTGCTGATGGGACGATTCACTGCTCTGACAGCGGTAGGGGGCAGTGTGGTTCACAATTCAGTGCATCACACAATTCACTATTTTGTTTTTGTATAAACTTTATTTGAAGTGTACAAAATATATATTTCATTCACACCAATGTAAAGCAGTGCAATGTGCTACGTTGCTGTATATTGCGGTGTAATTTAGCACAGTGCCTTCCAATAAAATGCAGAATGTGTGCATTTTATCACAGCCCTAGGCTGCGTTGCAGTGTAAATGGGACACATAGGAAACCATTGTTTCCTGTTTGTCCCTGCAGTGACAGACGTTTTACCATACGGTAAAACGTCTGTCACCACATATTGTGCGAATTAATCCTTAGTGACTTCCTGACTACATGCACTCACTCCAGCATCACTCAGAAGCAGATTCCCAATGATGACAATGGTGGACCATGCCTGAGAAATGTGCATTGGTACGGTAGTCTCTACCAGAGGTTCTTGTGAATGAGTGACAACGCGGAAGCACAACTGAGAGACAGTCACCACTTCATAGCAAGAAATGCGTGAACAAGGACTTTGATGGCAGGATCACCAGGTGATTATTTAAGGAAAAACGCAGATTTAAAATAATTAAAAAACATAATTTAAAATTACAAGTTATTAAAGGTTTTTAGCGATTGGGTTTAGATCGACTTTAAGAACAGTATGCTGGGGAGTGAAGAAAGAGTCAGAGAGTGATAGCAAAAGAGAGACAGCACAGAAGGATGGCAGGCCACACGTTAAATTCTATAAAACACAAAGCAGGAGGTGTTTATTTTATGAACGAGGTGGTGAGTTCAGTCATGGCACGGTAGGCAAAAACATCATTGAAATTCAAAGGCAGCTTTCACAGTGAAGATTCCTCAATTGGTATGCGAGGGATGCTGCCCTGAATACATTAGGAACTGGCAGCATGCTAATACTCCAAGCTATCATAAGCACCAGATGGAACAGTAGGCAGTACATGTCCCATCAAACCTTAAGACGATGTATTAATGTCCCCACTCAATGTTTTTCACTGCCGTCTCTTGCCCGGGTCTCTAGACTTCCTATTTCCTCACATTCCATCACCTGCCTCCCCTGTACTGCTCCCCTCTCCAGAGGAAAGTCATCTCTGCCAGGTGGTGCGGAGAAAATGCGCTTTCTAAATCAGCACACATTGAACGGACAGCAGAAGACATACTCACATGTAAAAAAATAAAAAATTATAAGACCGCTTATATTAAAGAAGTGGAACATGGACAATTCATTTTTACTCAACTAGAACAATGGACTGAAAAACCACACCTGGATTTAGAGAAGAGCTGGCCTTCTGAGCAGAGATCATTAAAATGCACTTTTGGGCAATCTGCATGGAAAATGTACAATGTGCAGTAACCCATAACAATCAATCAGAATGCATTAAATCTGATCGTTTGCTAAAGCTTGCTATATTTTCCTCAAAATAACAATACTGTATGAAATAGGCCCAAATGTGTTAGTTTACTGCACATAGACATTATGGATATATATATATATATATATATATATATATATATATATATATATATATATATATATATATATATATTTATTTGCATTCTACTAACAATAATAAATACTTACAACACATTACTCATTTTAGTTTGGGTGGAACGCAATAAAACCGGCGTGACATTATGCTTGCAAGAAGGAACACAATCAGGGAGCCTCTGCCCCATTTTTGTCCTCTTCCCATTGATTGACTTGCAGAAATAACCCAATACCTTAACTTGGTTTTCAGTTGCCTTCTGACAACACTACTTAGCTGCTATTTAAATGGCTGATGCTTTTAACGTTGTCGGTACCCAAAGTATCAGTGCATTATTATTCATTTACAAAATCTGCGCCATTTTTGTTCATTGCGTTCTTGTATACATGTGCCAGTATTCTAAGCTCTAATTAATCTTCAGTGACATCAAGGCATACGGCTATTATGCATGCGCTGGTATGCACTTTTTGCTCTCTGCGGACAGACACAGATTCCATCAGGTTATTTCCGGTCTTCATCTCAATGATAAAGGAAATCTGTTCCTGTAGTTTACTACACTCAGGACCAGAACCATAAATAAACAGAAGGAAAAAAGTTGCCCCCCATCAGCGGCTCTCTCCCTCCTCATTGGCTAAGAGACTGGTTCCTGCTGCTGTCAATCACAGTGAGGAGAGAGTGGGGGAGGGCCAACAGACACATAGATCTGCGAGCATGCAACAGTGCCCCCAGAGCAAGTGGCTTGCTCTGGGAGCACTCGTGGGGGGGAGGAGCTAGGAATGCCAGCAGGGGTTCAGAGGAGGATCGGGGCTGCTCTGTGCAAAACCATTACACAGAGCAGGTTAAATTTACTATCCTATGCAGTAAGGTGAAAAAACACCTGGCAATCACAGGCCCCCCGGCCCCTCCGTTTTACTTACCTGAGCCAGTTCATCTGCTCGGCTCATCCCCGGCGTCCTCTTCTCCACAGAGTCTCAGTGTTGATTGGATAGATTGATAGCAGTGCAGCCATTGGCTCCCGCTGCTGTCAATCAAATCCAATGACTCGGCCGCCAGGGGGGCAGAACGGAATCATACCCTGGGCGCTTATGGATGCCCAGTGTAAGACACAGGAGCGCATCCGCAAGCTAACCCCCTTTGGGAGAGAGATTCCCAGAGGGGGTTAGCTATTGTGGGGAGGAGCCGAGAAGAGGACGATTGGGGCCACTCTGTGCAAAACGAACTGCACAGTGGAGGTAAGTATGACATGTTTGTTATTTTATTTTTTTCCTAACCTTTAGTACCACTTTAACCCCTGCTGCATCAAAAGATCACAATGGTAGGGCGTGGGGGCGGGGTGGCAACAGCATAAGGGACACATCACACTTATTGTAAATAATGTCCCTTGTGTTTTTTTATTTCTTTTTTTATATTTTTATATATATATATATATATATATATATATATATATATATATATTTGTCTAAATTTAGGCTTTAACCAGTTAATATGGAAGTTTTTTTATTTGTTCAACCTTGAGCACATCTTCTGTGTCCATAACAAATGTTTCATTTGATGTGCATGTGCTCCCTAAATATCCAGTCAAATAGAATGTGATCAAAACACAAATACCACGGTACCATAAAAAGTACAGTACCATGTAAAGAAAAAAGAAATGATGAAAACACCCAAAACATGTATTGCTAACAGACACAATTCTACAAGTTGGCAGCTTCAGATGTTGGAAAAAAATACATGAGCAACAACTGAACGATTTCCTGTTTACATGTATCCTTCTAAATGTGCACAAGACGCAAAGGAAAGCCCCGTGCCCCGCTCTGTTATATATTTATTCCCAGTCAGCCCCGACGATGACAGAGCTGCTTTTCAAGACTGAGATTTCAGACCATTTCTGAGCACCGCTGAGGGTTTCATCCTGGTTTCCATATATTTATTTACATGCTGTATTCTCATGAAGTGACTTCTCTCGAGCAATTCTTTTGACTGGCAAAACCAAAAGCAGAAAAATCAAAAGGCTGTGTTAAGAGATAATATTATTGATTTTAGCTTGACTCCTGTGATACAATGCAATTTTGTGGAGAGAATGTAAACAATTTGCCACCTGCTTGCGGGTGTCACAGAAATAGCTACTATTTTGAAAAATAAATTGGCAATTTTACGCTAATGAGGCAGCTGCAGAGCGCACAAAAATCGCTTAGATGATAGGAGAATAAAAAAGGTTTTCCAGATCCTCCGAATGATGAAAAAAGGTTAGTTAATCATGAAAGGCTTTAAACTGGGCAGCATGAAAACAGTCATAAACTGCAGGAAAATATAAAGCCAGTGAAGAAATCGGACACATTTTATATTATCAGCAAGCTACACATGGATTTTATTACATAAAAAAATTCTTATGCATTTATAAATGGACCTTTAACATTTTAACATATTATCCACTGCTATTTTAAAGCAACTAGAAAAAAAAGGCAAACAAACAAAGCAGCTTGTCAGCTGGTCATGTGATCATTCATCAAATGCAACCTAAATATCAGGGCCCTTGTACACTGTTGTGCGCATCCCTAGGCACTAAACCATATGTCATGGTTCCCCATAATAAGGATGATCAGGTGAATACAATAAAGTACTACCGACAGTTTTCTGCCCTATGGCCCTTTAAAATGGCCTGTGCCAGATCCAAAAATCCTTACCGTCCATTTTGGTAACTTTTCTGACATGTGTGGTAAAGTGTCACCTTCACAAGATGGCACTATTAATGCATCAAATTCAAAAATAATTACCTCCAGCCCGTAGATATCGAAAACTGGAGGTAATTAAGACCTATTCTGACTTGGCATAGAGAGACAGGCAGAGTGCCTGTTCCTGTACGCATTGTAGAAAAATTGCATTTTTGCCTCTACTCTCTCCCTCTCACTGGTTAAGAAGGCAGTTGGCTTCACAGTCTACAGCCTTTCAGCAACCAGTGATGCTTTAGTGGGCAAAGCCTGATGAAGAAGCTGAGACACTAGTTCCCCATCAGGTCCGTTCTCACCTTATAGCTGACAGTGGGCAGATTCTATAGCTAATAGCAAGCTGTCTATTGGCTTAGGTTCCACCGACTGCCTGCTATTAATTATGATTTTTCCTGTCTTTTAGTGCACTGGAAGGCCCGAATAAGTCAACAGCAGCTATATAACATGCATTTTGCTGGCAACAGATATTAACAAGCCTTGGTCAATGGCTGTTGCTCTCATCCACTCCAAATTCAAAAATGCACATCAACACACAAAGGAAACACACACACACACACACACACACATCACAATGCACCTGCCGAATGCTTCCAAAAATGCACCCCTATGCATACTCCCATGTATAGCTTGAAATTGGCCCTTAAGTCTGCATGCAGGTTGTATATCCGTAAGCACGAACATGGTTGCACGAGCACCAGCATATATCTGGGGTTGATTTCTATGGGCGGATGTACACAGCAGCTGTGGCTCCTGGGCAGGGAGATATGCCCAAATTATATGTCACACAGTCCTGGACAGCCGTGTGTATGAGGCCTGTAGGGAATTTCAATGAAAGCTGGAAAGTGTTTCGGCTTATGATCTGCTTTACCTAAAAAAAGTTCTCAGATAGAGCATATTGTTCCTGGATTTTAACTGCACTAGGAGCTGCTGTGAAAAACTGGTGGCTTTCTATTTTTTCTTTCTGCAAACGCCCTTTAAAAAAAGTTTGAAAATAAAAAACATGATAGCTAACACTTGGTATTTTTCAAAGAATACCAGTTTTGGTATTCTTTGAAAACTCCAAATAACACAAAGATGGAAAAGTCTGGATACAACTACTTTGTTCAGCACTAAAGTATGCCTATTGCAATGCAATACTGAAACATGTGTTATTATTTAACGTGAAGGAGGCCAACAGATTTCATGGGAGATAGCCGAGTATTCTGTGGCGTACTTTAGAAACTAGCATTTTCTGTTACCAGTGTAACCCAACGCCGCAAAATGCAAGGCCCGTGAAAAATGATTTATTTAGCAACACCGCTGATAATGGTTTCAACTAGCCATTTATCCCATAATGGAGAATGTCAACAATGAAAACACGACTGAACAGTATTTAGTTGTAACTTAGAGCCCTTTTTGGCTTTTGTCACAATCTGTGATCATCTACACACTCATGCTGTGACCGTCTCCTTTGCCGAACTCCACCCTCGTTAGCCAGCACTGTCTGGACCAAATTAGGATTCCAGCATATTGGCCGCAAGCCTTGCCATATGGGCTGTATTAAAATGTTGAATTTAAAAACAGAAAAAAATGTTGCTGCATTCAAAGATATTCTAAAATAGATAGATAGATAGATAGATAGATAGATAGATAGATAGATAGATAGATAGATAGATAGATAGATAGAGAGCAGCAACGATGTCCCCTAAATACTGTACATTCTGTAGCTGCTCTTCAACTTTTTGTACAATGTAACAAAGGAATTTAAGAGCATTCCTACTTAAAAAACATTGTAATTTCACACAAACAGACATATAATAAAGATAAAGATTGCTTCAGCACACAATTCAAAGAAAAAGTTCAAAACGCCCCAACCATAAAAAAAATTCAAACCACAAAATCCCCATAACTTAGTAAATATTATCCGAGATGTTAGAAATATTGCTAGCATGCCCTGGTGGTGCAGTCCCAATCTCTGTTCTGGTACAAGATTTTGCTTCAGGTCATACAACATAATTTTGTCTAGGGGAATCGGCTAGTTGTTTTAAAATCCGAGCAGTACTTACCGTTGTAGAGAGCGATCTTCTCCGCCACTTCCGGGTATGGGTCTTCGGGAGTGGGCGTTTTTTCTTGATTGACAGTCTTCCGACAGGCTTCCGACGGTCGCATCCATCGCGTCACCAGTAGCCGAAAGAAGCCGAACGTCGGTGCGGCTCTATACGGCGCCTGCGCACCGACGTTCGGCTACTTTCGGAAAATCGTGACGCGATGGATGCGACCGTCGGAAGCCTGTCGGAAGACTGTCAATCAAAATAGGAACGCCCAGTCCCGCAGCCCATACCCGGAAGCGGCGGAGAAGATCGCTCTCTACAACGGTAAGTACAGCTTCGATTTTAAAACAACTAGCCGATTCCCCTAGACAAAATGAGCATCAATCTAAGGGTAAAAAGTGGTAATTCCGGGTGAACCTCCACTTTAAGCTTTGTGTGATGAAACACCACCCTGGCATTTTCCTATAAAATTTCCTTATTCAATATTTTAAACATTTCAAGCGGTCTAGTCCCCTAGATAGAGAAACAGTCCCAAAACGGTATGCTTTCTTCACTACACTTCACAGTTGAGATAAAGCTTTGGTTTTGATGCATAGTCTTCCTTTTCCTCCAAACATACTGAAGGAGGTTTTGACAAAGCATTAAGCTTTTATTTTATCAGTGTACAAAACTTTGTACTGTAAGTACAGTGGAACGTTCAAGGTGGGCTTTTGCAAACTGGTGGTGTCTTCCCATGGATAACTTTCCTGCTCAGTATTAAACTTATATTAACAAAGGAAAATGTATCTAGGGTTTATGGACACCCTAAAGGGGGGCTTCTCCATAAGCAGCAAAAAATGCATTGGTTGTTTTACAGCTGTTTCATGTCATTTCTATAAAGGATAGCAGCCTTTTAGTCATTGGAGCTGAGGACTGAAGGGAGGTAGAAGCACCACTAACTACACTTATACAGCAAGAAGCACTGGCCCACTACCTTTCTAGGGGGAGCCCAAACCTGATCAATGAGTATTTTTACTTTCAAACGTTTATTATTCATGGTAGAGCAGAATTTTAACAACAAAATATTGGCCTCGCAGTGCCAAGTATGAAAGTACAAAATACAAATATGTAGTTCAAGAGAATAAACCTTCAATATTTATACCAATCGAGCAATCACATTATGTAGGGTGTACCACTAAAATAAAACGTGGTAACCTATAAAGTGCTAGGGCTTTAACTTATAGTAAACATACTTATGTAAACATCCCTTGTGATTAAAAAAAAGCATGACAGGACCTCTTAAATATGAGACCTGGGGTCAAAAAGACCTCAGATCTCATATTTACACTAAAATGCAATAAAAAAAAATGTTGTTTGAAAAAATAAAATGTCCCTTTAAGATCTATGGGCAGAAGTGACGTTTTGACGTCGCTTCCGCCCTGCAATGGTATGGAGCTGGGTGGGAGCCATCTTCCCCTCACTCAGCTCCATACCACAGAGGGGACAGGATCCGATCACCTCCGCCGCTGCCAGTGGCGGAGGTAAATGGCGGAGGTCACCGGAGCGCAGCGGGAGGAGGGGGGCCTTTCTCCCGCCGCAATAAAAGTGATCTTGCAGTGAATCCCCCGCAGAGACCTTTTTTATCTGAAAGCGAACCACCCGCTGAAGAGGATACCGGAGTTTTGGCAGCTAGCTGCTCCATAACGATATTCCTCTTCAAAGTGCCGACGTATAACAACAGCGGGCAGTCTGTAAGTGGTTAATAGATATCTGTGCAAACTAAACAAAATTGTAGTATTGGCTCAGACCAACACGAGACAATTTGGCCTAGATGTATGATACATGAATTATTCAAAGAGAGATAAAGGAAGCACAACGTCGTTTATTAAGCAATAATTGCCGCTAGAGAGTAGGTTGAGGATGGCAAGATTCCGCTTGGTTCTATACTATAGGGTTGAGTAATAGGATTACATTTAAGCCCTATGGGAAAAAAGAAACCAATCCTTTTACTGTGTATCAATCTTAAATGCCTTTTACAAATAAAAATATACCTATACATGTAAACCACACAGATGTGTTATGTGCATACTGCAGCTGTAAACTTTTTAAAATACCTTCCATAGACATTTTACTGATGAGCTGGGAAATTTAGGTGTGCCACATACAATGTTATTTTGGAAAGAACCAATGAGACATTTGTTGTGCTCAGAATTTGACACCGTTGGACAGTTTCTGTGGTTTTAAATGCTGTCCTTAAAACTGCCAAATAATAAAAAAAACAGTTTTGTGGTCTTTAACATCAAAGCTGTTTAGATCTTGACTTATAAATTTGTCTCTGTACCTGGGAGGTCCACTATTATTCAGATACACAAATCTTCTAAGACTGACACCCAGGATAACATGTCTGCTTTATGGCAACTGGTAATGCTGTCTCTTCTATACCACTGACAGCTAAAGCATCGTACACATGATCCGATATCTGATGGAATCTAATCCGATGGATTTTTTCGTCGGATATCCGATGAAGCTGACTTTCATCGGTCTTGCCTACCTGTGCCAAAACGCGGTGACCCAAAATACTACGACGTGCTGAGAAAAATGAAGTTCAATGCTTCCGAGCATGCGTCGACTTGATTCTGAGCATTTGTGGATTTTTGACAAATGTACTTCCACACAGACGATCGTTTTTTTTCTATAGTTTTTTTATCCATAGAAAAAATTTAAAACATGTTCTATTTTTTTTCACCGATGGAAAACAAACCGATGGGGCCCACACACGATCGGTTTGTCCGATTAAAACAGTCCATCGGTCTGTTTCCATCAGACAAACCGATCATGTGTACAGGGCTTAAGACTTGGCAAACACAAAGGATGGGCACATCTCCATAATTTGAGCGTGTATATCACATACGCCGATCATCTCCCAATGTAGCCATTTACAGTGGGCTAAGTTATACATGACTGCGCATCTATAAGCCCTGCAAATTCTCATTGGCTGACCAGAGGTATACAGGTTTTAGGTTCCCGAGATCCAAGTCTGACATGACAGGGGATAGGAGACCCATGACATCATGTACGCAGATGCAGTTTATTTTCTCCACTGTAGGTGGTGCTCGACCGCAGCGGCATTGTAGAGGGGAAGTCAAGAGGAACATGGTTCCTCTATGGTTTCTTGGATCACTAAGGAAGCTGTCTTATTGGATGCTGCCATCCCATATGACTCTGGCAGCCATCTTAGATCAAGCAGAGCCTATTTGGGGCCCTGGCTCCCAGGCTTGTCATACATTTCGCTTGTTAGTATTATTGAGGAGAAGGAAATAGATTACATATCAAGAGATATAAATAAAGGATCTGGAAGCCATCCCATATTCCAGGAAAATGCATGAGATCTGCTTTACCTCATGACAATTCAATATTTCCAGTCACCATCTCATCTGGTCTATGACCTTAGCTTTAGATGCATGAAAATAAAAAAACTGTGTTTTCACAAACGTAAGGTGAAGCAGGGTTACTTTATCTTTATCTTATTCATTTAGATATAAACAGTTCTTAGCAAAGCTTCAGTATATATGTATATTATACAAAATGTTAAAGTACAACTAAAATTGTAAAAAACTGCCTATATTTCACACAATTAAAAGAAAACAGCTGTTCAAACTTTTGTCAGTTAGTTCCCCTTTCTTCGTCGGGTGACAACTTTGAATAGCCTACAGCGAATTCACTGCAGTGTTGTCACCCTCGAAGACTACAGCACTGCATCACAACACATGAAATTAGGGGTGATCATCTTGTCATTGTGTAGGCTGAGGGGTAGGGGGACAACCCCAGGGAGATACAGCGCATACAGTGGCTGAGAAGGTGTAATATATTGTTAGATGTTCCAGATACAACAGCAGAGTCTCTTCAACTTTAATGCCGGGTACACACGACCATTTTTCGGGTTGTAAAAAATGAAGTTTTTCAGGCTCTAGAAAAAACAAAGTTTTTTTCAACCCGATCATTAAAACGGCCTTGCCTACACACGATCGTGAAAAAATGCTCTAGCAAAGTGCAGTGACGTACAACACGTACGACGGCACTATAAAGGGGAAGTTCCATTCGGATGACGCCACCCTTTGAGCTGCTTTAGCTGATTTTGTGTTAGTAAAAGACGATTTGCACTTTTCTGTCTGTTACAGCGTGATGAATGTGCTTACTCCATTACGAATGGTAGTTTTACCAGAACGAGCACTCCCGTCTCATAAATTGCTTCTGAGAATGCACTGATTTTTCACATCGTTAAAGCCCACACACGATCATTTTTTACAACCCAAAAAATAACAACGTTAAAAACGTTGTTAAAAAATAGAGCATGTTTGAAAAAAAAATTGCACGTTTTTCAGACCCCGAAAAAAGCTCTGAAGCCCACACACGGTCGTTTTTAATGACATGAAAAAAAAAGTCATTTTTTACAACCCGAAAAACAGTCGTGTGTACGCGGCATAAGAAGTAAGCAACACTCACTACAGTGGACTGAACTCACAACAGGAGAGTGGTACATTGAGGCCGGCAACACCTGGCACAAGGGTGCTGCAGTAAGCACAGTAGCGTAAAAGTTTCTCAAGAAGTCTGTCACAGTCCCTACACCAGGGGTCTCAAACTGGCGGCCCTCCAGCTATTGCAAAACTACAAGTCCCATGAGGCATTATAAGGCTGACATTTACAAGGATGACTCCCACAGGCAGAGGCATGATGGGACGTGTAGTTTCGCAACAGCTGAAGGGTCACCAGTTTGAGACCCCTGCCCTACACTGTCCCTCCTCTTCTGGATCATTTACTATGGTAGATTCACTCTCTCTGTCAAGCAAACAGATTGCATGCCAACTGAAGTTGGTCAGTGCTTTTTGTAAGCTCTGCTCTAACCAAAGGTGGCTGCAGGATCACCGAATTAGACAGCAGTCTACCCGATGACTGTACAGAACCCACTTTCCTCCACTTTCCCTGCAAGGCAGAAGCAATAGCACCAAACATGTAGGGAGGTCAACCTGCACCTGCCTACAAACGCAGCTAACCCTCTTTCTTACTCTCATTCAGGGATAGTCATGCCTGGTGGGGGTGAGGCAGGGAGACCTCTGCAACCCCTCCTGTTTCTGGCGGCATGAAGATTGTGGAACACCCTGTGATGACGATACCAGGGCAAAACATAGGATCCATGGGAAAGGTAAAAAAATAAATAATACAGGGGAAGGAGAAATGTACAGGTACACAAATATTCTAGACTGACTTTACTATTCACATCATAAATTGCAGATAGCTCAGGTTCCCTGCCAGGACCACTTTATCTACTCTTCAGAGTTAAAGACCAGTTAGGTAGCCGGCAGTTTTGTGGATCTCATCAGATTCAGACACTGCTTGTAGAACAACACAGCCTCTCAGATTCATGTTAAGTGGACAATTATTGACAGCAAACTTCACTTAAACATCTAGACAAGCAAGCAGTATTCCTAATGCAATCCTTTTTCCGTTTTTCAGCCTGTGGTATGTTAACTCAGCAGAATGGACTCATTACCAGTTTCCAGTAAATGCAACCAAATTTTTTTTTTATTATTTATTTACATTTTCTCTATGAAGAGGAAATCCTCTGATATGTTATCTAAACAACCTGGAAGTAGAAATATTAACAAACACATGTCTACATTTCGGAAGTTCCTGTGTATAGTTATGGCATCTTAAAAATAACTAGAGTCATATTTATGATGTTTGGTGTTGAGGAGTGATGAGAGTTTGGGATAAGATCTTAGAAAAGATTCAGCCCCCGTTCACACCGGGGTGACTTCAGGTGCGACATGCGATTTACAAATTGCACCTGAAGTCGCATCCAATGTGTTTCTATGTCATTTTAATAGGTGCAATTTCAAGTAGTGTGTACTGGGCCTTAAAGGAGAAGTACAGCCAAAGCTTGTTTGGCTGTGCTTCTCCTATGGATTACAGGAGTGCAGTTCATTTTGCACTCCTGTGTGCCATTTTTAGCAGACAACAGGCTGAAGCCCGCTGTCAGCTGACATCACAGAGCCAGTCCAGGCTGGAGACTGGCACCTGACTCAGCCTCTCAGCGAGCTGCTGAGAGCCTGAGCTAGCCACTCCTGGCCCCTCCACAGCACAGCGCTCCAGTGAGTGAGGGGGGGCTGAGTAGAGAGCTAGCGACTGAAGTCACCAAAGTACTGAAAACAGAGCGATCAGTGGTGTTTGATCACTCAGTTCTCAGCCTTACAGCCAGCGGGGGACAGGTGCAGCATTGGACTGCTGCTGCCACCACCTAGACAAGTATGAGTCCTAAAAAAAAAACGTATGATTTGACAAGTGATCATTGCCCTTTGGCGCTTTATAGTCAAGTGAGAGTTATCTAAAGGTCAACTCCACCCAAAATATATATTTCCATTTTGTAAGTTTGTTAACAAATTGTAATTCATGCTGTCAAGTATGTTAAAGTCCAGGAGCAAGATAGTCCTGACAGACTTTCCACGAACACCCAAATGTCACAGCTGTTACAAAGCCAAAAGATAGTGTCCAAGTGGCAAATGGATTTCCCTTGGTATGGGATAAACAAATAGTCAGAGAATTCAGCGGCAAGAGCTGCTCCTATTGTTATAGAAGGGAACAGACACACATAACGCTTTAAGAAAATATTGCCATCAAGTTTACAAAAAGTTAGAAGCGATTCAAGCCAATAGCCTTTCAAGTGCACCCGTCATATTTGCAGTAAATGATATGTTGTAAAGTAGCAATGCAGGATAGCTAGGCAATGCTCCTATTTCTTTCAATTATAACAGTTTTAGTGTATTTTAGAAAGGTATTGTTAAAGGGGTTGTAAAGGTCCGTTTTTTTTTTTTTTTTCTTCTAAATAGGTTCCATTAAAGCGGTAGTTCACCCTCCTTTCCATCATTAGACCATTAAATTCGGCATCGTAGCGCGAGCTACGGTATGCCGGTCTTAAATTTTTAATCCCCGTACTCACTGTGGTATCGTTGATTGAAGAATCCGACTCCCGCGGGGAATGGGCGTGCCTATTGAGAGGGAGGATGATTGACGGCCGGCTCTGGCACGTCACGCTCCCCGAAGACAGCCGGAGTAGGTCTCGGCTATTCACGACGCCTGCGCACAGGCTATGCGCAGGCGCCGTGAATAGCCAAGCCTATTTCGGCTATTTCCGGAGAAGCGTGACGTGCCAGGGCCGGCCGTCAATCACCTTCTCTCACCATAGGAACGCCCATTCCCCGGATTCTTCAATCAGCGATACCACAGTGAGTACGGGCATAAAAAATGTAAGACCGGCATACCGTAGCTCGCGCTACGATGCCGAATTTAATGGTCTAATAAAAAAAAACTTTTTTTTTTTTTTTTAACAGGGCGAACCCCCGCTTTAAGCTAGTACATTTTTTGTTCACTTACCTTTTCCTTCGATTTCCCTTCTAAGTGTTTTTTTTTCTTTGTCTAAATTTCTTACTTCCTGTTTGTCCTCAGTAAGCTTTCCACCATCATCCGAGCCGTTCTGGCTGGTGGTTAGTCAGCCAGCTTACTGAGGAGGAACAGGAAGTGAGAAATTCAGACAAAGAAAAAAAAAACATTTAGAAGGGAAATCGAAGGAAAAGATGAGTGAACCAACAATGCCACTAGCTTAAAGGAACCTATTGAGAAAATAAAAAACGAACCTTTACAACCCCTTTAAACAGGGTACAATCTCAGCATGCCTTGATTTAGGGAATAATGATGGGGAGTTAGTTCATCCCAGGCCAGCCAATGAAAATGGCCAAAGATGGCAAACTATCAAAAGAAAAAAAGGACGCTTTTCTATACAGAGCTGTATACCGCCACATCCCCAATAGCACAACAAAAATCTAGTATTTTCCCGTAGGACTTTACAAAACATTTTTTTTTAATTTATATAAAATCAATGCATCTTATTTATTTAAAAAAAAAAGACAACTGTTCACAATACATTCACTAAAATGTGACCCTAACACACCACAATACCCATAGACCTACTGGTGGGGGTGGATATACAAATGTGTCCACCAACAGAATTTCTTCCTGCCAACAGAACAGGGTACATTTATCACAACAGAGAACCTGTGACAACAGATTAGAAAGGGTTACAAATACAGCTCATACAGTGAATAGGCCATTTCTGCCATGTGCTTTGTTGTGTTCACATCTGTTCATTAAAAAGCAAGGACAACCTTGTACACCTCACTGGTGTCTCATATAAGCTGTAACAAAGATTTCCTGAAATGTATAGAATATGGAAGCAAGTGATAGACAGACGAAGGTCTGGTTTTTCATTTTTTATCTGATCATATCTTCCATGCATGTTCATCATAACAGCAATAAAAGCTCATATATGACTGGTGCTCCTTATTCTCCTTTTTGGTCCCTCTTTCATAGTAAAATGAATGAATATTGAAGAAAAGAAATCCACCAAACATGTGTCACATCACCAGCTAGGTCCTCTGAGACCCCAAAGACAAGATTTCTTCTCAGTAGCATAAGTCGCCATTATTTCCCACAAGGCCATAACAAAGGGATCACTCTCTTGCAGCTGGACCATTTGTACAACATGAATAATCCATTGGGATAGTGTGACACCACCATTTGGTTCAGGCACAGTCAGGCAGAAGTGAAAATCCTGGAGTGTAACTTGGTACTGGAGTCCATAAAAGATATGCGATGTTGATATTTTATACAACCTTCTTCTTGCCAGCAACTACACAATACAGAAATATTAACATACACATACGAAAAAAAATAACCCTGTCCATTACATAATTATAATTATTTTTTCTGTCTAATTATTGTGCGCTAATCTCATCTCACATAGACAGTCAAGTATGCACCCAAAATGATTGGAACTGACATAATCATACTATATATATATTATATACACACACATACCTACATATACATAGGTACATACGTCTCCTCCCTCCTCCTCCTCCTAGGCCTCCAATAGGATTGCCTATCCTTTCAGACAATCGGGTGCCTCAGGGGTCTCAGGACCCACTTCCCGATTGGCCAGGAGGAGGATCAGTGTCACAACAGCGAATATTATTTTGCTATTGACACACAATTGGGTGGGCTCAGTTTTCAGTGCTCTGCGCCCCTGAGTCCACCCTTTTTTAAAGCTCATTAGAGCCTCAGGCTCTTATCACGTGCTTCAAAAAAAACAAAAAACATTGGAATCCATGCGCCCAGCACCCTGCATGTAGATTAGGGGGCTGGACACATGAATAGGGGGGGTGGCGCCCGGGCGCCCCTAAAGGACGGGCCCGCCACCGATGCCAGTCACTGAAACATGCATCAATGTAGCAGTTTTCCTGAGGTTTGTTGCAGTGACATTTATTGTGAGCGGCACCACAGCACACTTTACTGCAGAAGCCAAAAAGGGAAAAAAAGGGTCATGTCGATTAATTGATCTGCTCAGGTGCGTTAACCATAGTGAATAATATATATCTAAATGGGCCCTGATTTTCATTTTTAATGAATGCATAGCTGGAATAAATTGTTTTATATCCAACCAGAGTCAATTGTGTATCCTAGGATGAAAACATTTACATCTACATAATGTATGCAAACACTTTTTGAAATGGATTTAACGCTAACCAAATGTTTGTGCATGTTTAATTGTTATCTTGAAAGGCTTTTTATTCACGTCCAGTTTGAGGCTCTGCAGAAGTACAGAGCATCAGATAAAAAGCAGCACTATCAGCCAAAAAAGCAAGACCCACATGCATATGTTTACACACACCGGACTATGCCTGGCCGCTGATTGGACTTCCGCTTTGGAATTTAGAATGGCTTATTACTGTGGCAAAGAGATATGAACTGATTTGGGCACAAGGTGTTGATTCCAGAACAGAGCAGGAATTTCTGATTTAAATAAACAGTTCTCTTTCCTCCGGAGAGATGAGCGTGTTGTGATTCCGTAAACATCTGCTTGGCAAACAATCTTCTCATCTTAATCCATAGATGCCAACGTGGCTTGGAATGAGATCTGATTCAATTGGCAGACAGCAAGAAGAGTCAATAGACAGGAGGATCTCAAATGCTTTTTTTTTATTCAATAAATATTATCTGCCGGATTAAACCTACCAGAGTGATTCCGTCAATTAAATTACCACCCACATTTGTGTTTGAATATAGAGTGTGGCTAATGACACAGACAGATGATAGATTTGAAGAGAACCGGTTAAAGTTGCTATATTTTTGTCATGCCCAAAACCAGACACCAGTGTGAGAATTGCCAGGATTACAGGATAAATTGGGAGGATATTTGCCTGAGACCGGAAACAATGGCAGTGTGCTTTGATTACTACCTGCCACATATGTATGTTCTGCCCCCTGGCTTGGGGGAGCAAGTGAAAAAATTTAAAAATGGAGGAACAGTCCTGCAGAAAGATAGAAAAATATTAGGCCTCGTACACACGACCGGATCTATCCGCTGGGATTGATCCGCGGATCAGTTCCAGCAGACAAATCCGGTCGTGTGTAGGCCCGAGCGGATATTTTTCGGCGGAGATTTCTCCAGCCGACGGATTTCCAGCGGATAAAAATTTCTTAGCATGCTAAGAAATCTATCCGCTGGAATCCAGTCCAGTGGATTGATCCGGTCGTCTGTACAGACTCACCGGATCAATCCGTCCGCTCTCCTCCCTCGCATGCGTCGTAATGATTCGACGCATGCGTGGAAGTAATTACCTTCCAGCGTCGCGCACGTCGCTGCGTCATCGTCGCGGCGACGGCTCGACACGTCACCGCGGATGGATACCGCGCGGATTTCGATCTGATGGTGAGTACAGCCATCAGATCGAAATCCGCCAGAGGATTTATCCGCTGGGAACGGTCCGGCGGACCGTTTCCAGCGGATATCCTCTGGTGTGTACGGGGCCTGAGAGATAGAAGGAAAAGCTCACAGCAGGCATTTCCACAGCCATCTAGTCATGTTTGCAGTGTCTGAGTGATATTTTTCTGCATGAACACTCTAAAGTGCCCATATATCTATGTCTAAGGCCGGTCACACATTATAAATCTCGGCTCGTTCAGCAGTTCCCCCACCGGGAGAAGACAATTGCTGATTTCCCCTGTCAACACTGTCTGTGTTGATGGGGAAATCGTGCAAATGTCTTTCCTGCAACCACAAAACATTTGCACTGTGTATGGCCAACCTTAATGTTGCAAGAACTCAAATTATATAATTGGCCTTAATCAATAAGATATTCTTTTTAATTGCAGTAACCCATAGTAGCCCATGAAAATGCAACTTGTAATGACAATGCTTCAGCAGAGTGAATTCTGATTGGCTACCATAGATTACTGCACTTAAAGCAGAACTACCTGCTATCAGCCAAAGAAACTGTCATCTTAGCCTCTGTTTGATCTCCGCCTGCCAGGTCTAAATATTGGTCTAAAGACATAAGAGACCCAAAAACAGAAAACATAAATAAGGACAGCCCAGAGGTCACAACTCCACTCAACTTTTACAGGGTTGAGTTTGACATTTTGTGCCCATAGTGGTGTCTAATAGACTGAAAATTATTTTACACTGGCTGCCTCATAAAGTCGTCCTATGTGAACTAATGGCTTAATCTGGGTTCAGAAAAACAAAATTACTGCTTCACTGCTTCACACCAAAAGAATATCAGTTGTCTGTAGTAAACAAATGTCTAAATAATGGTTAAGTCCATAGATTTGCTTCCTCGTGCCTGGATTATGCCACCAATTCCTTTGATTTGACAGACTGGATATCCAGCTCATAAAACAGCAAGCTTGTACACAATAGTTCCTTCCTAATGAAGTGGTAGTTTGCAGACGATCATCTGGTAGACTCTGCTATCCATAAGTAACAAACAAACACACCGCCCTAAGGACCCATTCACACCAGTCATGCATCAAAGCAAATGCATGTTATGCATGGGCATCTTCATTGAGGTGCGTTGCATTGGGATGCCCAAACTTTTTCACTGGGTCCCCAATGTGCCTCAATACACAAAAAATAGGTCCTACACTTACATTTACAATGAGAGGAATGAAAAGTATGTTTTAGAATAAATATTCTCTAGTGCACTGTATATGTGTGTTGCACTTAAGGACAGACTACACATCAGCAGTGCTTCCTAGAGTTCAATTACTTTTCCTATAAGAGGCCTCCACGTATTCTGATGCCATTTAACCTTAAACTTGCTATTTGTATTGCTCAGAAAGGCAATTTTTAAGTTATACATACTTCCCTTTCCAAAGTATCCTGGTTCGGTTTACTATTTGAATACTAAAGGAAAAATCACTTAGCAAAATTATTTTCAATTAGCTTATCAATAAGGCAAGGCTGTGCTGCATTAGGTGATTGGGTGTTAAACAACCAATAATGTTGTGATTGGATGATTGAAGTGAGCACAGTCATATTCACCAAGCTAAGTACACATTTACATTGTTAGAATTAATCAACACTATAATGTATAGAGCTAGTGCATTACAGTTACCTAAACCTTTTAAAAATGTGACAATTTCACCCAGGACGATGAAAGATACAATTGTCATATTGTGGTAATCTGGATTTATACAGCCTGCACTCTCTTTATCAAAAGAGGTACCTACAATTAAAAGTGAAACAAAAAGATATGCACAAAAAAAAAACATTATTGCACACGTATAACAGAAAACCAACATCAAAGCTTCAAAGTCCCTTCCTGCCGTATATATATCAGTTAGAAAGCTTAATGATCCAATATGATGACTGTTATTGACAAAAGACGAAAACAGCCTCTAATGCATGCTCTCTCTCTCTAAATGGGAGCCATTGCCAATGACTGAATTGTTTTTAGAGTTGATTAGAATCCCGATCACTCTCAAGGTCAGTCCACCACAATTTGACAAAAGCTATTAAAAAAACTGAGATTTCCAGGAAATAAACTTTAATTGTCTGATGACTGCGCTGACAGTGTGCGAGAGAGGATAGGGGAATCTAATAGACTTTGTTCAGACAGAAGAAGTGATTTCGGTGATATCAACTTTATTGGAGATATTGAGCTTATTATAGGACTGGTGGACTCTATTATCCGTGTGAATTAAATTAGGACTGAAATAAGGAACCTGTCTCAAGATAAAAAATGAACAAGAGCAGGGATGGTGATAGAAAAGATTACTTGCCCTGCTGAACTTAACATTTTTTATTTCTCACTACAAGTGTAATATCATCTACTCCTGTTCTCCTTTGTTCCCAACAAGTTTTATGACACAAGGCCAAATGGCCAACTTTAATATTGTTTGTCATTACTGTATGTACTATATAAAACTATACATTGTAGTGTAATGACTGGTTTGAGTACAATACAAATCAAAATCCCAAAATTTGGTGAAATACCATTATCCAGTTTATACCTAATTACATCACCATGCACAAAAATTAAATTTACACTGGCAAGGCACAGGTTCAAAAATATTGGGTGGTAAGATAAGACAATTGCAATAACTACCCAAAACAGCCTATAGAACAGAGTTGGAGTCAAAACTGAAATGTCAATTTGTGGCTAAAGACCAGTAGGCTGTCACAGCTGCCATCTGTTTATATCCATACAGATCATCAATCAGTGAATTGAAATGGTTATAGTTATAGTAACTCGCATAGTACGGAACTCACAAGTGGTGTTCTTTCAATGGGCATCTGGAAGGCAAAAGAAGTTGCCAGATGTTTCAGTCCTATGACACTTAACCAACTCTGACAGCTCAGATTTGAGTGGATCTGGACTTTAGGCCAACAATGTACTAGAACAGGCATCACTATTTCTCAATAGGGTTTAGCTTGTAAGTGCGTATCTTCAAGATATTTGTTGCCTGAACCAAAATTTCGGATTTTATGGTCCATAATGAATGTATAACAGTCTCATAGTGAAGAGCTGTTGTCATTAGGCAATCACATTTGCAATGCAAGTGGCCAAAGACCTCGGAGTCCAGAATTAAATCAAAATAGATTTAAATCTGCAAATTGCCGGTCACAAATTCAGTTCACATAGCTGCATTTTATTAACCTTTCTAGTTGTAATGAACATAGCCCTTAATGAGCTTTATTTTGTTTGCTGTTCTACTTGAATTAATCACCTTTAACACATTTCTTTTCATACAGAATGTTACCTACATGACCATAGATGATAATAAACAATTTTATGAAAAAATGTAAAATAACAGAGTAAAGTATAAAGCACCCAACCTTTAATAAGTTAAGTTATTTCTACTTCTGTTTTGCTATTGTAGGTTGACAACATTGTACTATGCCTATTGAATATATTACAATTTTGTCAGGTGTCTGTACTATGCAGCCTCTACACCCAGTACCTCCCCACTTTTGACGCCACTGACTGTACTCATGATTTCTTTGGCATGGCAAAAATGACATAGGTGGAGGTGACTGTACTCCCGAACTTCCTAGCATGGCAAGAGTGGTGTGGGTGGAGGCGACTGCACTCCCAAATTTCCTTGGCATGGCAAGAATGATGTGCATAGAGGTGACTGTACTCCAGAACTTCCTGGCATGGCAAAAGTGATGTAGGTGAAGGTGACTGTACGCACTCCCTGGCATGGCAAGAATGGCGAGAATGGAGGTGACTGTACTCCTGATATTCCTAGCATGGCAAAAGCGGAGACTGTATTCCCAGTATCCCTGGCATGGCAAGAGCGGTGATGGTGGAGATGACTGTACTCCCGATCTTCCTAGCTTGCCAAGAATGACATGGGTGGAGGGAACTGTACTCCCAATCTTCCTGGCATGGCAAGAGTGATGTGTATGGCAGTAACTGCACTCCCAATTTCCCTGGCATTACAAGTGTGATGTGGGTGGAGATGACGGTGGTAGATCAAGTGAGACTGACCGCCATTGCTACTCTCCTCCCACAGTAGAACCTAGAAGTCACATGACCACAACCAGATTTACTGAAGAAAAAATCTTTAAAAAAAACAAAACACAATGAAATATTACAGTATTATTAAGTTAATGTTTTTGTATCAGACTTTACATCTGGTTTAACTATTTTTTTTTTACAGATGCTCCAGATTCTGTTCCAAGGTTCCAAAAACACACAACTTCCAGCCCTGATATTGACCGAATTGCCTAAAGCTAAATTGCAGAGCTCCTGGACAGAGATTTCAGCCGATTACTGAAATCACTTCAATAATTGGCAGTAATGAAGCCATGATTCAGAATATTGATGGCAAAAAGATCCTTAGAATGAAACATAACTTAGATGCATGTATTACCCAAACATTCAATTACCAAGATAACTGTCAGTTATGTGTCCGCACTCATTAAAAATCAAACAATGGAATCAGAATCACAGGCAGAAAAAATAATTCAGAAAAACAGGCAAAAACAGGCAATAAATGCCAAATCAATTTTCAGCAGACAGTAAAGTCGTTCAGAGTTTTCAATAAACAATGCGCCATTATTATACAGCAGAAAAATGTCTCTATGATATATAGCTGGACTAAATGGAAAATACGGACACGCTATAAAAAAAAGAAAAGGGGGGGTCTGGCTGTGGGCCGATGGATCATTTCTTCAGGGACCATCTTAAACTTATGTGCAAGTGTTTTGAAAATCTCACATGATGTAGCCATGTGTTAGAAATTACAGTCAGTTAAGTTCTCTGCTAAAAAAATATGTGGGTAATTTATGAAATGCACTCCGTGATGGAGATGTCTTAAGTAAAACCAGATTCTAAAAACAAATCCATTTTTGAAACATGAACTTTGAAAAAGGAACAGATCCAAGCACATCTGGCCAGCAGGAGCCTGGAAAGGGGTGGTCTGACCCAATGCCAGGACATCTTCTAAGGAAGATTATTATTGCTGGCCGATGTTGACTGATAACCGACTGTCCTTTTATGGAAACAGAATCCAACTGAGCCACAGGCAATGCAGACATGTTTTGTAGGCCAGCATCTGTTCCTTCCTACTACTAAGCCAAAGCTATTCAACCTGGACTGTTTCTAGATGATGCTTGCAGAGTAAACATGAATGATTTATCAAAGGTTTCTAGCTGCAGTCTACATCTATTGACAGCTTGTATCAATGTATATAGTTTCCATTGCAAGTGTACCTGTCTCCCATGTACAATCTTTAGCCTAACCGTTCTATAAGAACTTGTTAAAAACTGCTGAAAATAGCAATGGGAATGAATTGACAATAATAGTAGAGAATAGTAGTGAATGTTCGCTTAGCAAATAGGGTAAATCGGTCACCTCGAGCCTCATCGAACTTTTCTATACTGTAGCCTGAACTTCAACCTACATGCAGTCTGTTATTGGGATAAGTAAGGACCCAGACTCCCTCAGAACGCCAATTTTACAACAATATCCTAGTCTTCTTGTCAACTAGAATTCTTCTTTATTTGTTCTGATGTACAGTTCTTGTTCCATTATCCAGAAATGGTAGAAATATGTAGACAGGTCCTGTTGGTACCTTCTTAAAGTAGAACTATAGGCAAAACATTTTTTTTATTTTGTATAGAGCAAGGGAGGGTTTCAACCCCTGTCAGATTTTTATTTCGCCATCTGTGCCACATTGCAGAGATTTCCCTTAACTTCCTTTTAATTTAAATGGTAATGGTAAACGAGACAAATTGAGAGGGTGAATCTCCTTAAAGTGGTTGTAAACCCCTCCTTACAACTTCCACCTACGAGTAAGCCTGGATTAAGGCTTACCTGTAGGTGCAAGAAATATCTCCTTAACCTACACGGTTAAGGAGATATTTGCAGTAAGGACTGCACCGATGTCTACGGCGCAGGTGCACTGAGCGTGCCGTTTTTGTGAGTGGGATAATGGGGGGTAATTCCGTAATCCCGCGCAAGCGTGGGGATATGCCGGTCCCGTGCCCGTACGTGGGAGTGACGTCATCGCCACTCCGGCCAATCACAGTGAGGGAGTGGCGATACAAGGAAGAAGATCGGAGGAGACATGGCGACGGTGGCGGAGGGGATTGAGGAGAACTTTGGGGGCTTCGATCTCAGGTAAGTCAATCATAAGTCAGTCAATCGATCTCAGGTAAGTCAATCATAAGGCTATGCATACTAGCTCATTATGACTTTCTCTTGTAGGGTTTTTTTTTTTTATGTTTGAGGGTTTACTTCCTCTTTAACGGGGACACAGACAGCAATAAAAACTGAAAGGTGTTCTACTCTGGCTGTCATGGTAATGCTTCGATTTCCATACTTCCCAAGTCACTGGCCCAGAGCTAGTACAGAACTCTAACTTTTCTCTGATTTTCATTTACTATATGCTTGTTCGAGGTCTTAAAGTATATAAAAAAAACAGCAAAACTAGGTAACAAGCTCCATGATGGGCATTCCCCACATTCTTTCATGATAGGGAGCGTAGCGCCTCTTTTAGAGAATGCAGAGCCAAGTAACATTTTGTGGTACTAGGTAATTTGTATGCCCAGAAACAATAGATCTCCCAACAACAATGGACTCCCACAACAAAATACTACCTCAGCAACAACAGATCTACCAGCAGCCAGCATCATTAGACTCTCCAGCAGCCAGAAACAATAGACTCACTCCGTCAAAAGTAGATCCCCACCAACAGCAATAGATCCCCGCCAGAAACAGTAGATTCCCGCCAGCAAAAGTAGATCCCTGCCAGCAACAGCAGACTGCCACGCAAAAACAGATTGCCTACAGAAACAATAGATCCCCCTGCAGCCTGAATTAATAGACCTTTCAACACACCCCAGCACTCCTTGCCATTGCATACATTCATTGCTGGAGGTGCCAGAACCACGTTTCCCCATGTTCCCGCTGAAAAAATCCATGGGTGTCATTATATAAAATGGTCCTTTACATCAACCTAAAGTAAGGCAAAGAAATGAGAACGATGATTGGTCATGGCCAGCAGCTCTGCTTGTGTTCCTACATTTGTGAATACCATCTCCCATTAATAGAGCCCTATGTTTTCTGTATGGAACAGTAAGGCCTCATGCACACTGGACATTTTTAACATGGCTGTTAGGGGCATCTGGCATTCTTTTTGCTGCCTTTAAACACTCCTGCATGTTAGCCTATGTGTCCATGCACAAATAGAGGTTTAGAAGAGTTTAGAAGAGGCAGAAAAAAAGCAGTGGCATTTTGGAAATGCTTAAGCGTTTGACGTGCCTAAATGCGTTACGCACGTTTACAAGCGTCAAACTTTTTTTCTGCCAAAATGCTGCTTTTTGGAGGAAAGGCCTAACAGCAGAGATAACAGGAGCAGGAGGGAAAACGAAATGTCCAGTGTGCATGAGGCCTTCAAATAGCCATAAATACGTTTTGAACTCTATGACTGATGTCAATGTAGTAATTGTATTTTTCTAAAGATTTTCACCAGAAAATATGTTTTTATAATTCATCATAAGGAACATATGAAAGATCGAGCCTTTTCACCTGAAATGCCGTTGTCGCATGAATTGGCTTTCATTAATTCAGGGACTTCAATTAGCATATGAAATATACTTTCAAAGACCTGTGAAAGCACTGGCTGGCTTACAGTAAACCAAGGAACGCATACAGGTTAAAACAGCTTGTTTTCTGTTTGATACCTCGCATATGCTTTAAAACCTAGTTATTTAATGGCTGTCTGCGAACTGCATACCAGGAATAATAAACGGCCACCGAACAATATCCCTAGTAGAGAAATGTAATAAAGTATTATCAGAGCAATGCATTCAATACTTTCACATTTTGAACCAACAGATCAAACGTGATTTATATTAAATAATGAATTGGGTGTGCATCTTCAAAAGGACCTGAACTTAAGAAGTGAGGATCTGCTATCTTATAGGGAATATCAAGAAATGGCTATTGAGTCTAAGCATCACCCTGAAAATTCAAACTTTCGTCTTGAATTCTTGCATTCTTTCCTATGCCAGGGCACTCCTACCTCGGAACAGGACATAGCTTGTGTCTCATAGCTGTAATATGTAGGCGACTGCTGTCTGTGACCTCTAATCTCAGAATATTGTGGGTAAGATTTGGTGATGTTTCTACCATCCTGCTCACTGTTCTCCTTGCTGGAAAGAAAGCTGTACCTGAGGACTTACAGTGGAAGGACAACCCTACTGCTGCTTCATTCATTCTGTAGATCTGGGATATCTTCACATTGTGTTGCTTCTTAATCATTATTCAACCAGTAATCTGTAGGCAATGAGGAAGCAAAGCCCTGCCTCTTCCAAGATGGCCTTACACAAAGGCAGTACAGAACAAGGCTTGATTATTCAGTAACAAGGAAGGATCAGCTGTAGGAAGCCTATACTCTTGATTAGCTTTGCCCTCTGCTAACCTTTTGACCACAGCTTCCACAGTTTGGCATGATCATGTCACACCAATGTGCTTCACAAATCAATAGAAACATTAGTGTTTTTTACTTTATTGTAATAAAAAGACTGACATGGCAGCAGATTATCGTCTTGGCAGTAACAGTCGATTCACTATTTTGAACCATGACCATATACGCACAGGTCTGATCAGATTGCTATTTTAACTCTTCCTTGAATAGCAACCAAAGCAGACAAATTGTATTAAGAAGCTCCCTCATTAAGATCCAATGTCACTGCCAAGCAGTATTTCAAATATGCAGAACACATGGAGAGAACAATGGAGTGCAAGACACAAGTCTAATGGAGAATATGAACATCTTTACAAGTGACAGTGAAGTCAGAATGTTAGTAGAAAATTACTTAGAACCCCCAAACATTTTTTTTTTTTTTAGCAGAGATCCTATAGAACAAAACGGTAGCTGTTTATGTCACACTGTATTTGTGCAGCGGTCCTTTTAACGCAATTTTTGGGGGAAAAAATACACTTAATGAATTAAGAAAAAAAAAAAACAGTAAAGTTAGCCCAATTATTTTGTATAATGTGAAAGATGATGTTATGCCGCGAGAATCATGATCTTTATTCTTATCCTTTATTCTTTGTGATTCTCATTTTGGCCAGAATCGTGCAGCTCTAGGCTCAGCATGTTGTTTAGGATTTCATCCAAAGACCCAGCGCTGCCAGGCAAAAGTACTAACCTCATAGTGACCATTACCTGTCATAATAATATATATATATATCTCTATATAGATATATATAGACCTATATATCTATATAGATAAATAGATCCTTATATATCTATATAGATATATAAATAGATATATCTATCTATCTATCTATCTATATATCTATCTATCTATCTATCTATCTATCTAGCTATCTATCTAGCTATCTATCTAGCTATCTATCTATCTATATCGATAGATAGATATAGATCTATATAGATGTATACACACACACACACCCCTTGTCATTGAATGCAATTAACAGCATAGCTATTGCATGACTCCCCCCAAAGAACTGATGTAGTTTCTTAAAGCGGAGGTTCACCCTAAAAACATTTTTCTAACATTACATTGTGCTCACTTTCAACATTGACAATATGCTGATTTTTTATTTTTTTTTTGCTGTACATACCGTATAGCTATTTTCCCCCCCCGGCTTCCGGGTAGTGGCTCCTGCGGGAGAGGGCGTTCCTATGCAGAGGCTATGTGATTGACGTGATGACAAAAACTTCCTCCCGGCGCATAAGGCGCGTCACCAGTTTCCGAAAGAAGCCGAACGTCGGTGCGCAGGCGCCGTATAACGCCGTATAGAGCCGACTCGCAGAAGTTTTTGTCATCACGTCAATCACTTAGCCTCTGCATAGGAACGCCCACTCCCGCAGGAGCCACTACTCGGAAGCCGGGGGGGGGGGGGGATAGCTATACGACGGTATGTACAGCAAAAAAATGAAAAAAAAATCAGCATACTGTCAATGTTGGAAGTGAGCACAATGTAATGTTAGAAAAATGTTTTTAGGGTGAACCTCCGCTTTAAGGAGTATAGGCATCACATAGAAGTCTGAAGGAGCAACAGAGACACCTTCGACAGCATTGTAAAATCTAGGGGGAGGAGTGCTAGATGTACTAGCAGATTTAGATACACTAACAAATTGAAGCCAATCTCCAGCTCACACTGCAGTTACCGAAGCAGTTACAGCAAAGAGTTTTTTTTTTTTTTTTTTTTCCATTTTGGGATAAAGATTCTACATAAATGAATAAAAGCTGATCATTGTAGGCATCCCTGTCAGTGTTAAATGGTTTGTCCCAACACTGCTAGGTCTGCAGGACAGCTTGAAAAACAACAGACTTACTGGCTGATTCATCAGATGAAAAAGAAAAAAAGAAAGCCTAAAAAAATAAAAATAAAATGTAGCCATCACATGAACTGATAATCAGCAATATAATAAATATTTGCTTTTGCGTTTAATATTGCTTTAAAACATGGCTGTATTAATGAAAGCATCACAGAGCCCTGCTTTTTTTTTAATGCTTCAATATGCAATAAACAGACTGAAAAACAGTTCATCCTCCTGGAGAGTATAAAAAAAAACATACAGATGGGTGTCAAAAATAGCCAAGTGTCAGATTTTCTGGAGTATTTCTCTGTTGGCACATGTTCCTAGTCACAGCTGTTAATGTATTCTCTGTTTCCAAGTGCAAGCCTTGCTGGCACTCGCTGCAAACATTTGAAAACACTAGTGCTCGCTTCTACTTTTAGAGGAAGGCAGTAATAATTTAAGCTTGTTTAACAAGGAATGTGGTATAAATACTGATGACAGATTCAATTAGATTTTTTATATTAATATCACAGGTTATAATTGGGCTGCTGATTTATTTTTATTCAAGTATGTTGCTACTGTTTTCTACAAAAAAAAAAAATACAAAAAAACAATGTAAAAATATCATTTCTGTTATCCATCCACACATCATAAAATCACCCTCCAGCCAGGATAAAAAATTAAATATATGGAATTACTTCGATCTTGTGTAAGCTTTAGTGTTACGAAACCCAGAACCCTGCATTCACTTTATCTGGTCTCTCACAGAACATGGAAATGCAATTATTTTAGTATATATAAACTGCTAAATACCTTTTTTTTATCAGCAGTCTTGTGACTTCTATCAGTGTCTGGTTAAAACTTGTAGGAGGGGTTTTCATTCTCCTCTCACTGCCCTATGAGGCTGCATGATACCTGACGCTCTGTTTGGACAGTGCTCACATGCACCCTCCCAAGAAAAAAAAAACTCAGCAAAACACCAAACTGAGCATGTGCAAAGTGCTCCCATGCTCTGTACTATTAGGATTGGGAACAGTAAAAAGATCAGGATCAAGCAGCCTGTTTACACAGGATAGACATTAGGTTTCAGAGGGAGTATAACAAGCATACTTTACTGCATATACAGACCGATTTATACTGTTGTGGGTTTAGTAGAACTTTAACATGTGAATGCAGGGCTTTTTTTCGCAGAGTCATCCCTTGTCTCCGCCCCCTACCCAGGGGCGGACTGACCATTGAGTCACTCGGGCACTGCCCGAGGGCCCCATGACACTAGGGGGCCCCATCACGGTTGCCAGGCTCAGTAAAACCAGGGACAGTATGTAAAAATCTATGTTTTTTTAGATCTCTGATATCCCTGATATGTCCGAAACCGACATGCTTTTGATGTGAAAATCCCGAGATTTTAGCTGCCGCGCCTCTGCACTACCTCCTGGCGTGGTGGCCATCTGTAAGCCCAGGGGCCCCATAATCTTCTATTGCCCGGGGGCCCCATGAGTTGTCAGACCGCCCCTGCCCCTACCCACCTCTGAGCAATGTTCCTTGGTTCTGCCCCTGCCCACCTCTGAGCACCGTTCCTTGGTTCCGCCCCCTACCCACCTCCTAGTATCGCCTCTTTTAGAGAATTTAGAGCCAAGTATTATTTTGTGGTGCCAAGTAATTTGTATGGAAATTGTTAATAACAAGAAAAGTAAAAAAAAAATAGACCCCCCAAAGCAACAATGGATTCCCCCAGAAGTTATAGACCCCCCCCCCAGCAACAATGGACTCCCACAATAAAATACCACCTCAGCAGCAACAACAGATTTCCCAGCAGCAAACAACAATAGACTCCCCTCCACAACAGTAGATCTCTTCCAGAAACAACTGACCACCCCCAGCAACAATAGATCCCCACCAGCAACAATAGACCTCCACGGCAAAAATAGATCCCCTCCAGCAACTATAGATTCCCCCGCAGCCAACATTAGACCCACCAACACACCCCAGCACTCCTTGCCATTGCATACATTCAGTGCTGGAGGAGCCAGAAATGCATTCCTGCTGAAAAAAGGTGTAAATGTAATGCTTAGATGTAATGTAGCTTTTATTAAAATAATGCCTCCTGCCATGAAAATCCTTGTTCAGGCACTTCCTGTTTTTAGGGTGACAACACTCTGTGCCTTTCTCCTAATTCTGCTTCTGCGTTGTCACTCTGTCACACAGGCTTCCAGTGGAGATTACAAGTGACCATTCCAACACACATTATAACCCCTGTTGTCACCAGAATTCTGGCCCCCAGTGAGGTCATGCAGCCACATTGCTGCATGCATACAGACAGGAAAGGGATGCAAAACCGGTGGCAGGGAAACAAAAACAAATATTTCATTTTAAAGAAAAAAGTGGTTTATGATACATACAGCTTTAGCTAACTAGAGGTCATTCAGTAAGGGTTTACAACTACTTTAAAATTGGCATGTACACAGGTAGCAGGGTTTGTTCTCAGCAGTCCAGGTTTTTACCCCAGCCTCACCAATTGGAAAAATATTCAATATCAGGAAATTTCTTACAGCCACCAATCAGATCCAAACCTGCTGGTGCCAGCAGTCACAGAGAGAAGTAGAGAGCATGGTCTTTAGGAAGTTCACACCCAGTGTCACTGTGAAGAGCTGTGTGAATTCAGGGCTGGCAGAAGGTAACAGAGCAGAAATATGATAAACCAAATGATGTTGTTATATTAGCACCTTTGCTGAGTCTCCTAGATTCCAGTGTAGCTCACTTATTGCTTTCATATTTTGTGTGGAATTGATCTGTTCTTGAACCTCCTAAAGTAAAAGTTCCTTATATATCATGAAAAAAAATCAGAACTGCAAGGCCATGGAATCGAGGGTAGTCCTCTTTGCATGAGAAGCTCTCCTGGCACATCTCTCCATTGCCTCATCATCTTCCTTCCTCCATCATCCAGAGCTGGCTGTTTCTTCTAGCCAGCCCCCATGCACACATACGCAGACAAAGATCTAACTCCGTCATTCTGTTTACACGTTGCCATGAGGATCAGAATATTGCAGTGTTATGGGCCTTCTAGGAATACGGCCCCCTGGGAGGTGTGACATGGGTATTGTTTAGGAGGCAGATAGACACTATCACTGTAAATGAGTGGACACAGAACTGCTCAATAAAAAGGGAGTTACATTTGCTAAAAAATAATAATAATAATAATAAAAAAAAATATTCAGTAACAGACAAGAGAAATTCTAATTTCTGCCAAAAGGTCTGCTTTAAAGGGAAGGAAGGGAAGAAAGTCAAATGCTAAGCACCAGTACCGTCACGTGGAAGGAAGAGAAGAAAGACAAATGCCAAGAACCAGTGCTGTCAAATAGAATGAAGGGAAGAAAGTCAAATGTCAAGCACCAGTACTGTCACATGGGAGGAAGGGAAGAAAATCAAATGCCAAGTACCACTACCGTCACATGGAAGGAAGGGAAGAAAGTCAAATATCAAGCACCAGTACTGTCACATGGAAGGAAGGGAAGAAAGTCAAATGTCAAGCACCAGTGCTGTCACATGGAAGTAAGAGAATAGCGTCAAATGCCAGGCCCCAGTACTCCATGGGAGGAAGGGAGGAAAATCAAATGCCAAGCACAAGTGTGGTCACATGGAAGAAATCAAAGGAAAGTCAAATGCCAGAGTCCAGTGCTGTCACATGGAAGGAAGGAAAGAAAGTTGAATGCCAGACTCCAGTGCTGTCACGTGGAAGTTAGAGAAGAGCGTCAAATGCCAAGTGCCAGTGCTGTCACATTGGAGTGAGGGAAGATAATCAAATGCCAAGAACCAGTACCATCACATGGAAGGAAGGTAAGAAAGTCAA